>NC_056574.1:38806919-38953788 GCF_018340385.1 Cyprinus carpio
TGGTGTAAAAACAGTCTTGAAGAGCCTCTGATGACCCTTCTGGCCACACTTGTATCTGTTTGTGAACTGGTTTGGCGACTTTAACAGCGGTCTGTATGCAGGCATTAGCATGACAGTTATGTGGTCTGAAGCACCGGGGGGGGGGGGAGGGTTTGTAAGCTCCTTTCTGGGTAGTGTAAACAAAATCAGAAATTGTTTTACATGGTGGAAAGTTAATGTGTTGGTGTATTTTTGGGAACGCACACTCTTTAAGTCTAAGGTTGAAATCCCCAGCCAAGATGAGAAAGCATCAGGGTGGGCTGTCTGCTGTTCGCACTGATGTGCTGGTACAGTTCATTTAGTGCCTCACTAGGAACGACTCACTGTTCATGAAAAGTTGGCTAATGATTTTCAGGAACATAAATTGAAGTATCTGAAGGAGGAGCATGAAATGAAGATGAAGATACTACAAGTAGAACTGGAGATAAAGATGAAGGAGAGAGAGATGCAGCAGGCTCAAATTTCACATCAGTACATGAATTTGTGAAATAAGTATTGTTTTATTGAGAAAAGATGGATTTTGTGGTCGTTTCAGTAACATACCAGACAAAAGAAGTTGTACACTTTTAACACATATTTGTTTTTTTATCATTACATGTATCAGATCTGAGCAGAAGGGTGAAAGGTAAAAAGATCTATTTAAAGTGGCACAATGCAAAAGGATCCCTGTATGCAAGTCCTTCTCTGTGGTTTGTTGTATGGTGGCACATCTGGATTGTCATCCTCTTCTATTGGGGGATCTGGGCATCCCTGCTTTTTTAGGTAGTTGTGAAGAACAGCTGTTGCAATGATGACCGTGCAGCATCTACTTGGTTTGAATCTGAGTGTTTTTCTAAGGCACTGAAAGTGACTCTTCCAAACACCAAACATGCGCTGTACTAAACCCCTTGTGCGCACATGAGCCTGGTTGTAGCGCAGTTGTTCAGCTGTTGTTGGGTGCAAGTATGGCATAAACAAGAAATCCTTCTGAGCATACCCACTGTCACCAAGCAATATTCCATTATGATCTCTTCTTTCAAATTGAGTACACAGAGATGAGTTGAGGAAAATTCGGGAATCATGAGTTGCACCTTTCCAGCGTGCAACAATGTTTGAAAACTCAAACTGGGGAGTGCATACACCTTGGACATTTATGGAAAACCAGTTTTTTCGGTTCCTGTGTTCCTCAGCATCTGGAGTAGAGGGACGCTTAATGGGAATATGGGTTCCATCTATGCAACCTATGACTCCTGGAAAATTTCCATATTCATAGAATAGTACCTTGTAATTAGTCTGGGTTGTAGCATCAGGGAAGTTTATGTAATGTGCTTTTAATTCACAAATGGCCCTGCACACTCTGTGAATGACTTTACATACTGTTAGTTCACTGACACCACATAAATCCCCAGTTTCTCGATGATGCCACATGCCAAGAACCCTAAAGTTATGAGCACCTGGAGACAAACTGGAATAGGCTGTCCTCTTTGGGTCACAGATGAAAGCCTGTGAAATTATCTCCACTGCATTTACTTTATGCATGCGGAAACGATCTCGAAAACTTATTTCATCAAAATGCTGCAATGGGTCACTTCTGTCTGCAAGAACTTGCCTGGCTGGTGGAAAGTGCTGATCATCATTGATATAGTCCAAGTAATCCATGTGTCCTCCAAATGAAATTAATCGGAAGTTAAACCTGCCTCCTGGTAGGTTTAATTTAAGCCTCAATTTAGTCCTGAAGTTGCTCTAGTCTTCCTCCAGGAAATTAGCCTATTAAATTCTGGACTAGACTAAGTCTTAGACTTTTTAAAACCATGACAGAGAAAGCACATTTCTGTTAATCTGATTTAAATAGCCATTTTAGTCTAGGACTAGGCTTAATCTCAGTCCGGGAAACTCCCCTTCAGAGTTCAAGTTTAAACTCAGAGTTGGTTGAACCTCCTTATTGAAATGGGCCCCAGATGGCAACATTTGGTTTATGTTGATATTTCAGTTGTATTTTCACTGTTTCAACAAAAGTAATTTAGAATCAACATTGATCCAACCACTTTACCTTTTTTGTTGTTGTTAATTTCAATATTGATTTAACAATAGCGATGAAGAATCAATATCATAGTGCAGCATCAGTGGTGGACGAAGTACACAAATCAAGTACTTGAGTAAAAGTACAGATACGTATAATAAAATAATACTCTAGTAAATTTTCAATTTTACTCGAGTGAAAGTACAAAAGTACTAATTTTTTTGGGGTACTTAAGTAAAAAAAGTACTGATAGATAGATTTATTTTGCATTTTCATATAGGCTACTTGATTTAATTTTATATAACCACATTTTTTTATAATCTTACTGCTCAAAATACCTGGAATTTTCTCAAAATAACCACTATATGGAGTCAAAATATATTTTTGATGTTGATATGGAATACGTTGATGAGAGTGATGTAGTAATGTTCACTGTGAAGCTTACACTGCGATGTACCTGAGAGAAAACAGATTTGTGACCCTGGACCACAAAACCAGTCAGAAGGGTCAATTTTTCTTAGTTCTTAGCAATGCATATTACTAATCAAAAATGAAGTTTAGATATATTTACGGTAGGAAATTTACAAAATATCTTAATGGAACATGAGCTTTACTTAATATCCTAATAATGTTTGCCATAAAAGAAAAATTTATCATTTTGACACATACAAAGTTTTTTTGGCTTTTGCTACAAATATACCCCAGAGACTTAAGGCGGGTTTTGTGCTCCAGGGTAACATCTGACCATCAGATTTTCACCAGTAAGAAAAAAAGTGTTTTAAAATGTGTTGTTTTGCAGAACATCACAGTTATATATGACATGAGAATAATTCCATAATTTATTTCTTCTAAAATAAGGAAAAAATAATTATACTTTTTTTCTTCTCAAACCTTGTCTTTGGTGTAAAAACACCCCTGGCCAAATACTCCCAGAGGGCATCACTTCCCACTTTGATAATTACTGCAGTTACCATGTTCTGAACATCACAGCCTTTCTTTTCCCCCAGATATAATCTATCTAGGTGGTTGAATAATAATATTTGGATTTTATTTTTAAAAATAACCTCAACTTAGCACCAGCAAGCTTGTTAGCTAGACAGTTAGCATCAGCTACCAATATTTACTTATTTTCAGTATGGTTATGAATAAACATTCATATCTGTCTACTTAACTAGTTAATCCAAACAATATAAACATTTATACTGCTGATAAACAATATAAAAATAGACGTCACATAGGGCTAAATGCGTAGCATTTTAATAGAACTGTTAATGTTATGGCAGCGGGAATTTGAACGTGCATTAGTTATTTTATTTAATCTGTGTTATTTTAATGTTTAGTTTTTTTGACCCAAGAGGCACTGGTGCTGATGTGTTTGCATTCAAGCATTTCAGTGGACTTAAATAGATCACCCTTTACAGCAGATTTAGTTCACAAACAAATAACAGTTTTGACCTAAATATGATTTTCAGTGACAATAATTAATCCTAAAATTCGACATTACTAACTTACTTTTAGCAGCATCAGGCGCGCGACAAGATCGTCTCAGGTTACGAATGTAACCATGGTTCCCTGAGTAGGGAATGAGACACTGCATCCTCTAGGGGTCACTATGGGGAACACCTTGTCGTGACCCGTGTCTGAAGCATACATTGAAAAAACAGTGACTCGTTCCCTACTCAGGGAACCATGGTTGCATTTGTAACCTGAGACTTTCCCTTTCAAGGGAACTTCGAACTGCGTCCTCTAGGGGTCGCTATGGGGAACAGTATACCCACACCGCCATGCTGAGGGGAGTGCAGGCCAAAATCATGGCGAACACTAAGTACCAACTCTACCATTTCCATGGGAGTTGCCCCTGGGACGTTTAGACGGCTGTCTGTGAAAGTACCCCTTACGGCCAAAGAACCTAGCATTTTATACTAAGTCTTGCCTGTCACACAGGGGCTACCGCTTGCTTTCTCCAGTGGCAACACCCTCTTTAGATAGGTATCTGAGGATACATAGGTGGAGTGGCTCCCAAGATGAACAGGGCTTTTACCAACTCAAGAAAAGGCATGAAGCAACCGTGCGAAGCCCTCACCATATAGGATTTTAGAAAGAACGCAGAATAGTAGCGTGCAAACTTACCACAGTGTGGATTTCAGAAAGTGTGCAAAGACTTCACGTGCACACTTACCATAGCATGGATTTTCGAATACTGTTCTAAGGAAGGGCTCTCATGGCACTCTGATAGAGCAGCTCATAGATGGAATGGTGCATCTCAAAACAGTATGTTTGAGAGTCATCAACTCGATCTGTGAAAATAATGCTGGAGCGCTCTGGGGAAAAACAGTGAACTCAGTCTTATATGAGAGGAGAACTCCTGAATCCAGAGTAGCACGCTCATAGGTGACCCTTCTTGGAAAAGGGGAGCGCTGCTAAACTACCATGAGAATCGCCCAAATAGCCCCTCATGTTGAGGGAAGTGATGCTTGAAGTGTATAAATGAATACACACTGGCTGAATGGAGCCCAATGAACCAAGGATGCGACAGCACAGCTAAGCGGCCAGGAGACCCCTCAGGATGACCTGGCCGGACATCCATGAAATTCCCTGCAGTGCTGTGCCAGGTCTGATGATCAAGGAGGCTCCCGCAGAAACCTGTGATCTCAGCCACCTAATACCGGAACATGAAGCCGGATGGCTGGTGCTGACGAGTGTTTAGTAAACACTGTAACTGAGCACTACAAAGGAAACTCACAGAGTTTATTAGTAGACACATAACCACCAGCAATTTAATACACATAAAGGGTTATCATACTCACCCACCCTCCTGCGCTGGAGCCCCACACAAGGGGCGTCTCCCTTTAGTCCGGACCATCAGTAAGGTGGTTGCTATGAACATAGAACCAGCCAAAAACATTATAGGTCCAGCATAGGAGACTGTTATGCAAGAGGTTTCCACCTAACCTCGATCAGGTGGAGAGCTGGTGGTTACAGGGGAATTAGGAAGGGGAGGATAAAAGCAGAAGTTAAAAATCCCTAAAGGGAACGAGTAGATACCTCAGTATCACTCTGACTCAGACGAGAACACTGCCTCGTCTGGATCACATCCCTTAGGTTCTGCTTACCCCCTTGTGACCCACAATTCCTCTTAACCCTGCCCGCAGGTGGGGGAGGAGCGCGAGTCGCGACACTAGCCTTCTGTGCCCGTCTTTGATCCTCAGATCGAGACAGGCCAGGACCCCTATGTTGTTTGGGCTCAGACTTGGACCTTCATGGAACGAAGGATCTGAAAGCAGCGGAGTGCGCCTTCGTCTCCCCGAACTTCTCGATCACCGTCTCGACGGAAAAACCGAAAAGTTCAGAAGGCAAAACCTGAGCATCGAGAAGAAAGCCTTTTCTTTCTTCCCGATGTCTGCCAGGTTCATCCACAGACGTCTCTCCGCCACCACCATGGCCGCCATAGTCCTGCACATTGCAGAGGCGGCCTGCTTGGTAGCCCGGAGAGAGGCCTGTGGTGCGGCGCAGCTCGGCTACCTGATCAGGAAAAAGGCCTTCGCCTCTATCCAGGTCTCTTAGCAGATCAGTCTGATATGCTTGAAACACCACCATCGTGTGTAATAAAAGCCACAGCCTGACCTGCTGCTGCGTATGCCTTGCCATTTAAGCGAGATGTATTTCTTGAAGGGGCTTAGATGGCAAGGAGGGAGATTAAGAGAGGATGTTTCCCCTGCAGAATGAAAGCTCTTTCTACAGGGGGCATCCTCTCATAGCCGTTTTCACGCATCGCCTCGATGTCGGCCCAACTCTTATGCCAAAACCGATGGATGCGAGAAGAAAATGACCTCTTTCATTTCTTTTCGATCTCTGTATGGAGATCAGGCAGAAATGGAAGGCTCACCTGAGCTGGAGGGCTATGGTCGGAAAGATAACGCTCATAGAGGCGCGATCCATAAACTCCAACAGCTCTACATACGCAGGGCAGGAGAATTGAGAAGGCTCAGCCTCAACTTCTTCACCATCCTCAAATATCTCCTGCTTTTCCTGGATAAAAACCCAGCAGAGCACTAACCTCAGTATCAGAAAGTGTTAAAGATATAAAATCATCCTCCTGAGGCTCTCTCTCGTCTGCCGCTGACAAGTGCGAAAAGGAAAGTCCCTCTCTAAACCATTCAGACAGATCCACCTGAAATTCTCACATGCTCATTCTCCTCCGTGCCTCAGCAGCAGCGGGTCTTGAACCGCGGGAAGCAGATGGCTGCCTTTTTTCCTTTTTTTTTTATCTCGGAAAGAGAGACGAACGAGAGCAGAGCTTTTACATTGAAAAAATGCTCACAGTGCACGCAGATTGCCTCCTCAAAGACATCGCGTGCGTGCTCTTTACGCAAACAAATGACACAAAGATCGTGTGTGTCATCGGGTGTCAAATAACGCCGACACGGATGCACACACTGTCTAAACGCTTGCTAGTAGTCGCCATGATAGACAGAGAAAGAGCGCTCTTAACGGTTCTTTCAGATGCACGCTTCAAACAGAACAGTCAGTGAAGACGAAGAAGAGGAAGAGGTGTTCTCCCGGTGCCTGTTTATAGTCACGCCAGTAGTGACGTCAGAGGCTGTCGCCGGCCAACTCGTTGGTGTTTTTTCAATGTATGCTTCAGACACGGGTCACGACGAGGTGTTCCCCATAGCGACCCCTAGAGGATGCAGTTTGAAGTTCCCTTGAAAGGGAACTCCCGGTTCTTACTTGTGAATTGATTTCACTGGAGCCTCGCACTAAACAGTTCATTTGAATCAGTGAGTTGTCGACTCGAGAACAGATGCAATCTGATCATTATAATTCGTGAATGAATCGTTTGGTGCGATTTGCGAACCTATTTAAAAGGTTCATTGAAAAGACTCAGTTCATTCTTGAATCAGAAACCGCTTCTGCGTGTCAGAGCATGTAATATAACCTATTATAAAGAGTAAAGATATGTTTTATGTAATGTAGTGAAGTAAAAGTAAAAGTTACTAAAAATAAAACTATTGCAGTAAAGTACAGATACTTGAAAAATGTACTTAAGTACAGTAACGAAGTAAAGCTACTCTGTTACTGACCACCACTGTGCAGCGTTAATTCAATGACACTGCAGTTATTTTTATTTATTTTTTTTAAAATTCAACATTGTTTCAACGTTAACAGGGTGAATAATTGATGTTGAATAAATTACATTACAATAGATTTTTTTGTTGAAATATCACCATTGTTTCAACATTAATTGCATTAAACATTAAAGTGATGTTGAACCTGTTTGCACTGAAAAATACTGAACTGAAAAGTCCAGGAGGGACAATTGAATACTAAATTAATTAAATAGACAGTCATGTATTATTTGTTTAAATAAGTGTTTAAAATGTTTGTTTATAAGAATTTTAATATTAAAATTGGAATTGATTAATAATTCATGTTTGACATACTTGGTAGCATTGAGATCAGAGCAGCATTATGCATTTGTGTTTATGGTAGGGAGGTGATAAAAACATCAGACTTAATGATAATTTAGCCATAATCATTGTACTTATGTAGAATGCATATAAAAAAAATAAACCAAAATGTAAAGAAACTAACCAAAATTATATTTAAATGTAAAATTAACACATTGATCAACTAATTTACAAAAAAAAAGGAACAAGTCAAAAAAGAACAACAAAAACATGTGAAATGGTGTAATTGCAGTGTGTCATTTTTACTGTTACGGGAAGCTCTTCAGAGACAACCCAGTATCACGACAAGACGTGAAATAATCACGTTGGTCCACTTTGGAAAACGTATAGATGTCACAGTTTAACACCCTCAGACATGAATCTTACACGTTTGCGTTAACACATTCCAGTGGAGAAATACCCGGATGTTGACCTATTCTACACACTATCGCTGTAAACTCTGCTACTTGGGAAGAGTAGGGGCTGGAGGGGTAGGACTGGCAAGATTAGGAGCTGGAGGGGTAGGAATGGGAAGAGTAGGGGCTCCATAATAACCTAAAAGCAACCAGTAATACAAAATGTGAAATTATAAACAGCATCTAGGGTGGAATATCAATACATTATGTAACTATGCAACACTTACTTAATGTGGCCAGTGAGTTGTCCCCAGTAGGCTGTAAAATCTCTGCTGCTGAGGCTGCTACTTTCTCTGACTGACCCCAACCTAGTATTAACAGAAGTCAAACAAAAAAAATAAATTCAATAACACCATATAATTAAAGGGTTTAATTGATTTCAATATGGCATTACTGCTATTTAAAAAAAAAAAATAAACGTAATATTTCTCTAATGATGTCTTGTTTTACTTTAACATACAACAATACCTTGCACAACAAATTCAAACAACGCCTCCATCCTCTTTAGGCAGGCAGATGCTGCCTCAGTGACTTTACATCTGGGCAGAAGAACCTCACAGGTCCATGATTTAGTTCCAGGGTGGGATATAAATAACACACCCCTGGAGCCAAGGGCCTGAAACCTTTCCAGCTTCCAACAGGAGTAAAGAAAAATCGACATTATTTCTGAACATTTATGCTCTGGTAAATTTCAGAGTCAGTTAAAGCAAGTTCTTTGTATACTAACATAATGACATATGCTGCGTGCATACATATTCATAAGAACTATTTCGTTGCAAAAACAGTCTTTAGAATTTTGGTATCAGCAATTAGAAGCTTTACACAGTGATTTTTCATTCAGAAGATGAGTCAATAAGTGTAAACCTAAAACTAAAAAATACAGATGTTTAATTACTTATATATGCAAGCCAAAAAAATACAAATAATAATAGTCTGTAACACACCAACAAAGAAGCATCATCCCTCAGGTGGGATGAAGTGTTATTCTTTGTCTGGGCCTGGGCCCATGTCTCTGATTTCAAATAAAATCTTTCTATTTTTTTTTTCAAACGCAGATTGTGGGGCTGCGCTGCTTTGCAGTACTTGCACGTCTTGCAAGCCACATTGAGTGGCATAGAACAAGATGCACATTTCTTAGTAGTGGAACCAGGTCCTGGCATATCTGTTTGGAAAGAGACATACATTCACAATAATAATAATACAATGAAATGATATAAAAGTTGGCTAATTTTTCTGGTCTTTGGCTGGTTAGTCACTAAAATCAGGGCACGGTGTCTCAGGCATTTTTTATAGTTTTTTTGGGAGGGGGTTAAAATAGCCTACACCTTAGAAGGATTACTCCGTTCTCTGTACTTTAAACAATGGTCATATTTGCTGGGGTAGGGTCTTAGCCACAAAAAAATACAACCAATACAACTAAATAAGAATGGCGATTTCTTTGGGTTGCCTCGCTGTACAGCTCGCCGTTCTGGTAGCGATTTCCCATACATTGCCATTTCTAACAAATGCAATTACCTGTACACCAGTACACATTCCTCTCTATACGACATTGGTGTAGGGTGGTTGAGGGTGAAAATACAGAATGAGAACACTAGATAATCAACTAATGGTCAAATTAAATATGGCACTACACCTAACAGCATAGTTAATAACAACTTGAACTTATATAGCGCCTTTCATTGTACCTAAGTTTGCTTAACAAATGGGGGGGGGTGTAGTCTATAACTCAAATAATCATATTTGATGATGAGTTTATAGCCTACTTTATACTTATAAGGGACAGTTAAAGTTAGCCCAATTAGCAATACAAGAGACACTCTACATAGCCAATCATAAAACCTTTTTTGATGTGCCCAATTGATCCGTTTTAAACAAGAGCTCTGATCAAATAAATTGAAAGGTTTAAAATGATTAACTGATAATATATTTAAGTTGAACTGACTGATGAAATGATGGTAACACTTTAGTTTAGGAAATAAGTATTAGCAATTAACAAATAACTAATGTGTCTCTATTAGAGCCTAATAAGGCCTTCATTAAGCATCATTATTAATTTATTAGGCCTGTATTCACCAATTTTCATATTGTCATTGAATAGGCCATTTATTCTTGGTAAATCCTTAATAACCCAAATGCCTAAGGTTACATACAGTGAGGTCAACATAAAAAGTTTATAGCTTTGACTATAATATAACGTTATATATAACTATACATAGAGTGACCAAAGAACACCATACAAATATTAAATGAGTTATTTAATACATTAATATTGCAAATGGCAATAGCTCTTATAAAATTACATTGTTGTCAACACGTCTTACCTGCTTGATGAAGTCCGAAGAGGAGGAAGTTGTGGTTGCAAGCGGGAGTATAACGTCATCATTAACGGCTATTTTCCCAGAATTTCCACATGTCTTGGGCCAGGATATAGCAACAATTGCTAATTTCCACCTGTAGTCCCTGGGCAGGTATGACAAATTTAAAAAAATAACAATTTTAAAATAGAAATTTCACAGAATCATGAATAAAATGATGTCCATTGAGATTACAGACAAACAAGTTTGCAAAAAACAAAACCAAAACAGGCCATCAACCCATTTACTCTCTGTCTCCTCTCTCTCCAGCAAACACACTTAAACAGTTCAGTAGCATCTTAAGCACACACACACACACACACACACACACACAGGTATACTATCTCAAAGATGTGTGCAAACTTGCTTACTTATCAACCAACTCTTTGTCAGGCATGAGAAAGTGTGAGAATCTGTGCACAAGATATGTTCCGTGGGAAGAGTATTCCACTGCCTCATGGCCACACATGAGAAGGAGGAGCTCCCAAATGGGTTTTTTACATTGTGGGAAGCTACACTCCCCCCTTGTGACACTTCTAGTTGTTCGCACTGTTTTTTCGGAGCAGAGTGTCACAAACTTTTTCAGAGGGGCAGCAGTAGCACATTTGAGTGTTTTATTAGATTATCAAAGCTAAGTATATCATATTTGACGAGTATTTGACAGTGATGATAATAACGTTTTTTTATCATGGATCTTGAGACAGTTTTTATACAAAGATTCTAAAGGTTGTATGACTGTTTTACATGCCTGAGACCAGGATGTAATGCAGTACAAAAAGTGGGGGATGATCATTGCATTTAAATAAGTACTGGATGCTTCAGTGGTGAGAGAGTTTCTGATATATCTAAAATGTACTAAATTAAATTTCAATTTATTATACAATTTCTTAACATGACCTTTAAAACTAAGTGTGGAATCTAGAATTACCCCCAAATATTTAAATTTATCTACATGTTTTATAAGTTGTCCGTTTACTAAAATTTCCGGATAAGTTTTAAGTATAAACCGGTTTGTAAAAAACATAGTTACAGTTTTTTCAACGTTTAATGTGAGACATGAGTCATGTAACCGGTGGCTAACCTTGCTCATGACACTTGATAATTTTTTGGCTATGTCTGTTGCACTTCTCCCATGGGTATATAATACTGTATCATCAGCATACATAACAATATTTATGCCCTTGCAGACCGAAGGCAGGTCATTAATATATAAGCAAAACAACAGTGGCCCTAGAATTGACCCCTGTGGTACTCCCATAGTAGAGACGAGAGATGTAGACAATGTGCCATTTATTTGCACACATTGTTTTCGATTTATCAAGTATGATTTTATCCAATTTTGGACATTTGTGGAAATGTCATATTTGGCCAATTTGTGTATCAGTACCTCATGGTTAACTGTATCAAAGGCTTTGCATAAATCTAAGAAGACAGCTCCCACCACTCCTCCTTGATCTAAGCTAGTTTTAATCTCCTTAAGGAAGTTGCAACATGCAGTTTCAGTGGAATGTTTTTTTCTGAAACCAAATTGCATAGGATGGACAAAAGGACTTAGAGTCTAGATGTGCTATAAGTTGTTCTGCCACAACCTTTTCGATTACCTTTGATGCAGCTGTGAGAATACTGATGGGTCGATAATTAGAGACCACTTGAGTATCCCCAGATTTATGAACAGGGGTGACAATGGCAGGCTTAAATACACTGGGAAAAATATTTTCGTTAAAGGACTTGTTTATAATCATCACTATCATAATAGATGTCTTGTGTTGTTTGAGAAAAGCTGCATCACAACCATATATATCTTTAGCTTTACTATTAGATAGAAGTGAGATTACATGTTCAACTTTCTCTGTGTTGATTAGGGAAAACTTAAAAGCAGAATCATTACAGGTTAAAGCTTGTGTGAGTTGAATTTTTGGTGAACTTAGACTCATTTCTCGTACCGAATTTATAAAATAATCATTAAAACATTCCGCAATAATCTTATCATCATCCTGGATACAGCCATCCACCATGAGTTTTAAATGTTTATTTGCTGATTTTTCCCTTCCAAGTACATTTACATTTACATTTAATCATTTAGCAGACGCTTTTATCCAAAGCGACTTACAAATGAGAACAGTAGAAACAATCAGATCAACGAGAGAACAACAACGGTATACAAGTGCTATGACAAGTCTCAGTTAGTCTAGTACAGAACACGTAGCCAGGGTTTTTTTTTTAATATGATAGACAAGAAAAAGAAAAAGGTAAGTACTAGTATTAGTTGGTTAAGTGCAGTGCAGGCGAAAAGATGAGTCTTTAGATGTTTTTTGAAAATGAGTAAAGACTCAGCTGTTCGAATTGAGATCGGGAGGTCATTCCACAATTAATTTGTCAATGCTCTTCCATAACTTTTTAGAGTTTCCTTTTGCTTCACTAATAACATTGAGGAAAAAATTTGCTCTAGCCTTTCTAAGTTGTTGTGTGACTTTATTTCTTAAACTTTTTAAAATTAAAACATGAGCAACTACATTAACATTATTATAGTTCCACTATATCCAAAGCATCCATTTATGGTAACATGACAAAAAAAAATTCCATTTGTTAACATCAGTTGATTACACAAGTTAACATGATCTAACAATGAAAATACTTCTAAAGCATTTATTCATCTTTGTTAATGTTAATTTCAACATGAATTAATACAGTATAAAAATTTAAAGTATTGGAACTGAGCTAACATGAACTAACAATGAACAGTTGTACTGTACTGTAACGTGTTGCTCATTTTTAGTTAACATATATTCAATGCATTAACAATAACTAATGGTGCCTTATTCTTAAGTGTTACTGATAGTACAAAAGTACCAATGAATGTGTAAAATGTTCAAAAGTGTTTAACCACTTGAGTAGGAAGATGAGGAGAGATAAATTAGGGAATAATTAAGTGACATGATGCATGATACCTTCACAGCTGAATAGCTGGGTGAATTGAATTTGTCACCGTGTCATAAAGTAATGCGATGTGACGACACGACATGTGATAAAAGGTATCTTTTCCATGTAAATCAGAGGTTTTGTCCTAACCAGCCGCGACGGCGACACACTGAATTTGGCTTGGTATATAGTGTGGAAATCAAGGACCCTTATTTTAAAGAAACTCTAGTATCAAGAAAAGATACTGAAATGGTATCCACTTCTACATTAAATTTGATTCAATCCACCAAATTGTTAAGATACAAGATAAAATCATCTAGCTTGTTCCTGGAACCCTTAAAAATACAGAATACATCATCAACATATCTTTTCAACAACACGATGTTACTCAAAAACAGATTATTATCCCAAATGTATCTCTCTTCCAAATAGCCCATAAATAGGCATGCATAATCAGGAGAAAACTTAGAGCCCATAGCAGCGCCTGTTTCTGTATGAAATATTCATCCCCTAACAAGAAATAGTTTTTCTCTAAAAGCAGTGAGATCAAATCCAAAACAAACTCAGAAGGAGGAGATTCCTCACTCCTTTGCTCCAAGAAAAACTTCATAGCCTTTAAACTTTTCTTATGGGGAATATGCGTATATAGCGAGACAACATTGTTGAACATATACCACAGTCTCAAAGGGGTGCTGACATGGAACGCCGTCTTTTACAAAGAGAATGCAAATGGATTTTTGATTTGAGATCTTTATATCCCCTCTGTGTGAATGAGGAATTGGTTTTGAATTGTTTTTTTGTGATGTATGTATACAAGAAACATTTATAAGATCTATTGGCAAAATTATGTATGAAACATTTTTTGCACTTTACATTAATAATGTTGTATTAAGGTATTTTTGCATTAAGGAATTTTTACCATTTAAATATATTTATAGGAATGTCTTAAGGCAAAATTGGATATATTGTATGGTTTTTTGCGCCTGCGTGCATTTTATGATGTCCATGGTGAAGATTGATGTTATAATGGGTGCAGGTGTGCACTTATCAATGTGGCACTGAGGAAGAGCTTTTGTCCTGAAAACGTTTTGCACTTTGCACTTTTTTTACGGCCTCTGATTTAGCATTATAATAAAGATTTTTTGAGGAGGTTTTGCCCTGCATTTGACCGTGTGCAGATTGTTTTTTCTGCTTCCTTCATGTTTTCTTTGGATGCATACACCGGACTAACTTTGTGACTTGATATTGGACCTTCAGCGCTGCTCCTCTCCTGTGACTTTGAGTCTTTATATTTTATTACCATATCATATTTTTTATTAATTGTGTGTTCTCTTTATTATTAGTATTTTATTTCACTTTATTACCTTAAATTACAGGTATGTCTGCACTATGTCTGTGCTTTCTGTACAGGAAATTCCTTGTGTGTGTAAACACAGTATGCAATAAAGCTCTTTCTGATTCTGATTGTCATTTTGAATATGTATGTTGGAGTGATACACGTAGAACCAGTTTGGAAATTGCCTCTGGCTGGTGCCAGATTACCACACCTGATGTTTGGAGAGCAGCGGGCTGGGACATGGAGGAGTAAAACTAAGAGAATGTACATTTCATAAAGTCGGAAAGAAATGGGGAAGTGCTATTGAGCAATTTCGGCAAGAATGATTCTGATTTTATTACATTCTGTGTAAATGATGATTTATAATGATTAATGTATTAAGAAGGAAGTATTTCTCTTTCCTCCCAATATTCACTAAGTTCAACCACAGCTGAACTTTGTTGTTCACCCTGCGGTGGCAGCAGTCTGTTTAGTAGCATGGAGAGCTGAATCCACAGTGCGGCGTAGCTCTTCAAACCGCCTCAGGAGATAAACCCTTACAGTCCTTAAGCAGATCTGCCTGGTAGGCTTGCATGATGGCTGATGGCATTCCCCAAAGTGTCCCCTAGGGGACGCAGTGTGGAGTTCCCTAGAAGGGGAACCATAACAAAGTTTAAAAGTTTTTTCAATTAAAGCCATAGCCTGTCGTGGGCATGAGAATCCTTTGCTTTGATTCTCAGTTTGGCAGGGTAAAGAAGCACGAAGCTCACCCTCTTTGTGTGGAGCATTTTCTTACATTCCTTGAAACGGTCTCACTTCAGCTGTGTAGATCTGGCAACATCCGGGAAGATCTTGATGTTGTTTCCCAGCACAAGCTGCCTTTAATCCTCGCCGCCTGTAGCATGAAGTCCCTGTCAGCAGAGTGAAGAAATCTTGCCAATATTGTCCAGGTCTGTCTTTTGAGTTGGGACGTTGACCGGGAGATCTACAGTATGTGCACGTTCTAACTCAAGTTGCCAACCTGACGAATCTATCAGTTTCAACCTAGGACCATCTAGAAACCTCACCATATCCTGGCTTTCTTTGCCTTTTCTTTCTTTCACAATTTCCATTTCAAAATTCCCTGCTTTTCCAGACTTCTCTACAGATTTTTCTGACCATATTTAACTTCTAATAAATGGTTTTAAAATGCAACTGCTAACAAGTATGCTTCATTTTGAATCAGAATATCTATGTATGCTATAATGCTGCCAAATAATTGCTGGAAAAATTTAGCTACTGTAGCTCATATAAGTCAGTTAACACCAAACCCAGTCAAGCTCAAGGCACAGCATTTTATTAAAACTGCAATGTTAAATGCAATGCTAGTGCAATGTTGTCAGGCACAGGCAAACTCTCACAGGCACAGCCTCAGTTGTTTCTCACAAAGGCCTGGCTTCTCTTTTATCTTCTGTGGATCCAGCCATGCCAAGTTTCTAACCAGTGTGTACTTCAGAGGGCATTTCTCCAGCAGCTTTGTCACAGCTGTGACAAGGATCTCCTTGTTCTCTGAGGACATCCTGCTCAGAAACCTTGTTCTTCACCCTCAGCTTTGAAAGTTGTTTGTCTGCAAATCTTATGTTGATAAGAGAGGTATCTTTGTGATTTGATCGATCTTTGAAGTCTTCTGTGCAGAGCTTTATCCTCTGAAGTACATCTTTGTCAAATCTCTGGAGAAGATGCATCAGTGTGGTAAAAAGATCATCTGCTATAGCATCCACCCCATACCTAAACTTGACAACTACCTTACTGACTATTAATAAGCAGCAAATTAGGAGTTTATTAAGTCTTAGTTAATGCCTTGTTAATAGTGAGAATTGGACCTTAACATGAGGTGTGACCCAACACTTAAAACATTTGTATTTCGATTCTTCCTTTAATAGGTCACAGATCAAAGATTTAAGAGTACATATTGACACCAAACTTTAAGCATTTTCAGTTCATTTGAAGTATTCCTATAACTGTGTCATACCAAAAAGCTTGTTTCCCTAATTCAGTTTGTACAAATAGAGCCAAAAGGGTATACATGTCCTCCCTGTTGAAAAAAACAGCATATGCTGGTTAGGTATGTTTTGACGCTGGGATGCTGGTTTATGCTGGCCTTTATTGGTTTATGCTGGTCATGTGCTGGCAAAGGGATCTAGAATATGGTCACGTAGAATGAGGCATTAATATGTACCTAATAAGAACAAATAAACAGCCAATATGCTACTAATATGCATGCTAATAAATAACTAGTTAACAGTGAGAACTGGCCCTTAAAATAAAGTGTTACCCAATTTGTAAACATTAGGCAGTTAAACCAAGACAAAAGCGCACATTGTGACTATCACAAGGAAAATCAATGGTTAAAACTAATTGTTGACTCCCCTCCCAGGACAGAGAGCTAAAACCAAACTCATGAGATATAAATGAGAAAACCACAAATACAACACACTTCAGTCTTGATATAAAAGTCTATTTTTAATTAATTTTTTTGCGTCATGAAATAATTCAGGAATCTGGTTTTGAGTTATATAAATATGAATAAATACATTTATTAAGCATTTATAATGGCTCACTGTTTGGCAGGTATTGCATTAGTCACCTGTTTTTATTCAAGCAGTTTTAACTGCTCATCAGTGATTTATAATGTATTTGTAAATGGGTTATTAGTCATTAATGAACACCTTTAAAAACCATTCACAAAGGGAACCTTTAATGTAAAGTGTTACCAAAAATGACTGTATTGACTGATGTTTCATAGATACATATGCCATACAATTTGAAAACAACTGAAAGTCTGTGTATATTCCTGACCGAAAAGTGTGTGTGTGTTTGTGTATATATGTATATATATATATATATATATATATATATATATATATATATATATATATATATATATATATATATATATACACATATATTTGTTGTTGGGGTCGCCAACTGGTGGACTCCAGTCCGAATCTGGACGGCAAAGCCCTTTTGACATAATGAAATAAATACCAGATGCTATTTTCTAACATTTGGGTCCTACGGTCCTAGAGAGCAGAGACATTTTCAGTGAGTGAAAAACTGGCATTCTCAAAAATTAGGAAAGTTTATGGGTCTTAAAAAGTCTTATATTTAGTTGCTGTGTTCCTGAAATAAAATCCCTCTAAACCAAGTGCTTCATTTCATTCATTGTTTTTGTGGTGTCTGTTCATTTAATACAAATCCCTGCCGATAACAAAGTCTAAAACCTTGCCGAATGTTATAATGTAGGAGAATATTTTTTTTAATTGCTTTAGTGATAAAAAATTAATGCAGTTTAGTGTGTGTGTGTGTGTTTTTAAAGATAACACAAAAGCAAAATATTTTCCAAAAATTAAATGTTTCGTTTTAGGGCTCACACCTTTCAGAACCGAAGAGGTCAGAGGTTAAATTGAACTGACTGCAAATATGGTCACAAGTTCCATTGAAATCTATTGGTAACGACCGAACCTTAAGGGAGACGCACCCCAGATTATTTAGTTTAAAATGATCATTAGTATAGATGTTATGCATGATATTTTTGTAGAAGTTATTTTTCTATTATTATCTGAATGTTTTGGAACAGTGTTCAGCATGATTTCTGAGGATAGATGAAAAGCAAAGTAATTCAGTTCATTTAATGCTACATTAAGTTGTGGTGTTCACCTTTTATAATGTATCTATAATGTTGTCAGACTCCTTCACACTGAGTGAAAGTCTTGAAGTGATAACAGAGCTGCATCAGTTGTGAGAAATAATTACACAACACCAGCAACAAGTGGTTAAAGAACAGACAAATCTAGAAGAGCTTTCCGCATTGAAAAATTAAGTGAAGCTCAATTAAGAAAGGCCATTTAGAAAATCTATACACTGTAAGAACATAGATACATGATATAACATTATAATCCATGAAACCGATAACTAAACTTAAATATTGAAAAGGATAATTTATTTATTTATTTCTGAAACTGGTTTGAGTTGTCCTGAGCTAAATTGTTAAATTAAAATAATTTTACCAGTTTGGGCACCAGGCAGAATTCAATCTACCAAATAAATAAATAAATAAATAAATAAAAATAAGGAATTAATTATCAATTAAATTCCTATTGTTTGGGTGCGCTACCATTACACGGCCTCCATGCAAAGCAGAGAGACGTTTTTCAGGTGTTTATTTTGTGATATTCTTAGTAGATGTCCCGAGCACTGATCCAGCCTGATCCTTATTTTATGTGGATAGATTATAATAACGTTAATGTACTTTAACTGTGCACCAAAAACTAGGAATACACAAGTATCGGACAAGTATATACACTTCTCCTTGCAAATCTTGCTGTCGAAGAAGAACAGGAGATATAAATAATGTATATATTTAATGTAGTGTGTTTAACTCTGTGGTGTAGTTGCTGTAGTTTTGTTGATTTTTTTTGTGTTGTGTTTTATTTTTCCCTCTCTCTCTCTCTCTCTCTCTCTCGAGTGTTTTGCTGAGGATGAGGAAGAACTCATCTGAGTTCTGTTTGTATTAATAGTACTAATGTGTGTTTTAATGTAAAGATATTTATGTTCTCATCCTCTCATAGCATGTGTTTTAGAGTATAGTATCTGCAAAGCTTTATATAAAAAGAACAAAAAACTGTTTAAAAAGTTAAAGAAACATCACCCGTCTGCAAAAATCACAGCATCGGTTCCCAAAAATTGTCAGGAGTGTGACAGTGAGGCTTACCACAAAGATCTCAATGTAGGTTTACAACATCTTTGTGATAATCATGTTTTATTATATAAGATGTATTTTATAGCCAATCGTCTAGAAAATAATTGTGACCCGTAGCAGTAGGAGCTAACTACCCTTACAACAACAGTCCAAGTGTGTAAATAATAATTTGATTTCCTTTATTTTTTTTAAAGTTTCATTTGAATTGTTAGAAAAGTTAATGTTAGATAAGTAAAAAAAAAAAAAGTCAATGTTTAGAATCAAACAGTCTTATTTTACTATGTAGTTGTTGAGCAGCAAAAATGACTAATAGCACCACCGAACGTCTGAGTCTACAGTTCAGTGCCCGGCTGCATAAAGCACTTTAAGTTTTCCCCTAAGGCCTCGTTTACACTGCCAGTTAAATGTGACCCAATTCCCATTTTTTGCTCATGTGTGACACAGATCAGATCTGTTCTATGACAGTGTAAATGGGGGAAAAAACGCATACATTCAGATATTTCGAGATTGGTTTCAGGCCTCATTCATATGTGGAAATAAATCAGATACAAATCAGATATGTGCCAATGCGACTCATGTAAACAGGCAGATCAGATTTTCTGAGGCACTGCATTCTGTGCGTCATTAAAACTGCAACAATTTGGTACTTCTCCATAGTTTAACGACGTCATATGTGACCTGTGCTGGCAAAATTTGCACAGGCTATTTTGAGGTACAGGCAAAAAAAACAAAAACAAAAAAAAAGATCTTTATTTGTACATTTTCTGAGGGGATTACATTTTCTCCTATCGCTTCTCGTGCTGACTGTCATCCGAAGTGCCATGTTGTGGAGACACTGTGTGTTTCGTTGTGAAAGCGAAACTACTTTCTTTGATCTTCCAAAAGAGGACACAACTAGAAATCAGTGGTTAAGTTGTATTTACAACACTGTTCCAGAACAGTCCAACCCAAATATTCAGACGTGTGCTGTGCATGTAATGGAGGACTGTTTCCTGATCCTGGGAGAGAAGACTACAATGCCGGCTGTTCTGACTCACAGTCTGAAAGTACGTTTACATGTGTAAAGGATTTGCCACTGATAATCCAAATGCGAGTTTTGAGCAGTGTAGAGTAGTGGTTCTCAATTCCACATTTCTGTCACACACTTTAGGCATTCGGCCAATCACAATGCACTGGATAGCTGGCCAATCAGAGCACACCTTGCTTTTCAGATCGATGAGCTTTGTAAAAATCAAAGTGTTTCAGAAAGGCGGGGCATAGAGGAGAAACAATAATGTACATTCTGTGGAAAATAATGTTTTTTTTAACCTTAAACCACATAAACATTTCATTACACCAAATACACAAAATAATGTTCTTTTTAGCAGAATCATATGAGCCCTTTAACAACATTAATGTTTTAAGTAGGGCTGCTTATAGCTGAACTGACTTTATTTCATAGTGCATGAACTTTACACAGTTATCATTACAATCACTGTTATCTTATAATTGCTGCTTTACAGCAGAATTTAAATCAGTCTTTCTGTTTCTTTGCTGTAAATAGAGTAAAGCTGCTTTGAAGCAGTTTCTCTCATATAAAGAGTCATAAAAATCATGGTGACTTGGATACCAAGGGTCTGGGTGAAGTTAAAATCATACCATTTATTAACATAGTGGATAACAGTTGGATTACGTGATTTTACATCTGTTCCAGACATCCCTGTAGTTTTTTACTGTTTAGATTCCAGATACAAAAAAGCAACCAGCCAGAAAAGAGGAGAGGCCAGCTATATCAAGTGCATTATTTTCTCACACAAAGTCCAAACCACACTGTAAAATCTAATAATAATTCATGCATTTGGACACACAAGTTGCTCAGCAGCGAGACTTTACTCCAGTCTCAAATGATTAATATATCACATTCTCTCAAAATAACCAAAATACATCAATATAAACATCACAGTAACATTTGCATTAACCAATACCGCAAAATGTATACCAGGAAGAAAAGAAAAGAAAAAGATGAGTTACCATAAAAAAAACTAAAAAAAAAAAAAAAAACTCAAGCAACATATTTATGTTTACCCCAGAACTTTTTGCTGGTTCATTATCTCAATTAATCTAGTCACAGGTTTAAACAATCTACCAGCCCTGGATCTCACACGACTTAGTGAACTTCCAGCAGGGAAGTTATGAACACTGAAATTTGACACTGAATTGTTTTCCTCAAAACGACCACCAATAGACGTTGAAACACTCAAAGAAACAGAAGCAGATTTATCAACCTGCTCTACAGCAGATTCAGGTACACTGTTGTCCATACTCACAACATCCTCATTACCCTCTGGTCCCAGCTGGGCAGTGTTAGAGCTGTCAATCATATTATGGACTAATTAATTTGCCTGAGTCACATCCACAGCCTGTGTTGGTTCAAAAACATCTGTAGCTTCCTCCACATTGTCCAAGTCTGCATCATCAGAAGGTAGCTGTGATACCCACTCTTGTGTTCTGTAATTGGTAGCATCCACAGGCACGTCAGCAACCACAGAATCAACACTCTCTGAGCCACTCAGGTGGTCTTTGGATGGCTCACCTTCCAAATCATCATCAGGAAGAGGAAGAAAGTTAACTGGCATTATAAGGTTACGATGTACAGTCTTCACAACACCAGTACCGCTGTGCTGAATTTTATAGGTATGACTGTCTGCATTAAGTCCAACAACAGTGTACACAGTATCCTCCCAAAGGTCAGCAAGCTTCCGTTTTCCACGTGCTCCCTTGTTGGCAAGCAAAACTCTATCACCAACATCAATTGGTCCTCCCTTGACTCTCCTATTGTACAAATCAGCATGTCTCTTAAGCTGTTTCTTGGCAGACGCCTGAGCGACACACATTGCCTCCTTCATATCTCTCCGAAGAGCCTGGATGTAATTGTCATAAGACACAACATCAGGATTGTCTAGAACAGATCCAAACACCAGGTCAATGGGCAGCCGTGGAATCCTCCCAAACATCAACAGGAAAGGAGCATACCCTGTGGTCTCATGGATGGTGCAATTATATGCAAAAGTGAGAGAGTTGAGTACTTGCGGCCATTTGTGCTTGGTCTTTGCCGGCAGAGCACGTATCATATTGCCCAGGGTTCTGTTCATCCTCTCACAAGCTCCATTCCCCATTGGATGATATGGAGTTGTCCTCGATTTCTGGACTCCAGCGATATTCAAAAGTTCAGCAATCAGGGCACTCTCAAAGTTGGCTCCTCGATCAGATTGAATTCGGCCTGGGAAGCCATAAACACAGAAATAGTTATGCCACAGTTGATGCGCCACTGCTTTGGCAGACTGATTTGGACACAAAAAGGCATTAGCCATTTTTGTGAAGTGATCCGTTACAACAAGAACATCCAGGGACCGGTTGGCAGAGTCCTCCGCTGACCAAAAGTCTATGCAGATGAGTTCAAGGGGCTCTGTTGAAATGATGTTCTCCAACGGTGCACGACCCTCGGGTTCAGGCGTCTTGCTGATCACACATCGACGACAGCACCTCACATACTCCCTCACATCCTTCTCTAGGCCAAGCCAAAAGAACCTTTGCCGAGCAAGATACAGAGTCCGCTGCTGACCTTGATGTCCTGCTTGATCGTGAATGCCTTTCAACACCATGCTTTTCACTGCATCTGGCACGACATACAGGTAGGTTTTTCTCCTGGTGACACTATTCTTTGAAACTCTGTACAACACACCATTCCTCATCATCAGTTTTCCCCAGTGTTTCATAAATTTCAAGACAGCTGTTGGTTCGTTCATTCGTTCCCTCCTATTAGGTCTTCGTCCTTTCTCAACAAAGCAAATCACCCTTTTTACAACATTATCGTCCTGTTGTCTTTTCATTAGATATTCATGGGACAGCACATCAACGTCCGGTGATTCCGATGGCATTATCGTTTGTGGAAGGTGAGGCAGCAGCAAAGCATGCGACATGGAGTCATCACTATGCCTACACGAATGTAGAACAGCTCCCACTTCCTGCTTTGACATTGTACCAGGAAAGGAAACTTTGACTGTATGACAGGCAACGGCCACTCCTCCAGTGTCGGAAGAACTGTCAAGGGGGTGAGTAGACCAACGAAAGACATCTTGGACACAGCCAGTGCGCACAGCTGCAGCTTCTGCCAGCAATTTATCATAAGGGACTCTCGTCAGACGATGGAGTACACTAGGGTGCACAAAGGGCTCTCGACTCAGGGCGTCAGCAACTACGTTTTTTGGACCAGGAATGTACTTAATATCAAACTGGTATGGTGCTAGTTTAGCAACCCATCTGTGTTCACAAGCATCCAATTTTGCCTTGGACAGAATATACGTTAAAGGGTTGTTGTCTGTCCAAACAGTAAATTTCTGACCCCTGAGCCAGTGATGGAATTTGTCACAAATTGGCCCATTTCATGGCATAAAATTCCAACCTATGTGCAGGATATCTCGACTGAGCATAGGTAAGCGACTTGCTCGCAAAAGCAATTGGCCTGTCCGTCAAACAATTGCTAGGAGACCTGTGACAATACGGCTCCAAATCCATTACTAGAAGCATCTACTGAGAGTAGGAAGGTTTCATTGAAATTTGGATGAGCCAACAAGACCTGATCAAGCAAAGCCTGCTTTAGTTTGTGAAACGCTCGACTGCATTCCTCAGTCCAATCTGAAGCAGACAACTCTCTCTGACACATTCGACGTTTCCATTTTCCACGAGGAGCCTTTCTACCAGCTGTAAGACTGAACAATGGTTTGGCAATGGCCGAACAGTCTTCAATAAACTGCTGGTAAAATACTACCATACCCAGAAAAGACCTTATTTTCTGCTGGCAGGGGACATTGGTACCCTCAACCATGAGATCTTCCTCAGTGACAGAAGCAATGGCTGCAACTTTATCTGGATCGGTAGCAATACCGTCCGCACTGATGATGTGACCCAAAAATTTTACCGAACTCCGCAAGAAGTGACATTTCTTTGGAGCAAGCTTGAGATTGTGTGTCTTGAGACGCTTAAACACCATTTCTAATCTCTCCAATGCCAGCTCTTCAGTGGGTGCAAATACCAGGACGTCATCCAGATAGCATAATAGGCTGTTGAAATTCTGATCCCCGAATATAGTCAACATCATCCGCATGAAAGTGGCCGGACTGTTACACAGGCCCTGTGGTAAACGATTATATTCGTATAACCCGAAAGGTGATGTAAATGCTGTGTATTTCCGGTCATCTTCATGAACTTCTACATTATAGTAGCCAGATGTGAGGTCCATGGTTGAAAAAAAGGCATTTCCTCCCAAGGCGGCAAGAGCATCTGCTTGATGGGGAAGGGGGTGCGCGTCTTTGATTGTGCGAGCATTAATCCAATGAAAGTCTGTGCATATTCTCAAATCCCCTGACTTTTTCCAGACTAGAACAAGAGGTGATGCAAATTCGCTACTAGACTTTCGTATGATTTCAGGTTCTTCCATCTCATTTAAAACTTGCCGAAGTTTGTCATATTGATTCGGAGCAAGGCGTCGATACGGCAACCGGAAGGGCTTGTCGTCACTCAGGCGGATACGATGAACAAAGCCTGTTGCATTTCCACAGTCCAACTTGTGTCTGGAAAAGATAGAATGATAATGAGATACAAGCTGTACCAGTTTTGTATTGCAGTCTGCAGATACATCACACGACTCGACATCCAAGTCAGCTAAGCCCAAGTCGTTTAAGACTGCCGTGTCATCAGCAGAACATGAGTCGGTAAGTCCTGATTTCACTGGTAAACTCAGAGCATCTGTCACACTCATCTTATCCTGTCTGTCAGTTAAAACATCAGCCGTTCTCTGAACTTTTTGCTCTAAATCCAATGAGGAACCATCAGAAAACTCAGAGCAGTCAAAATCCTGCAAAGCCATGCAAGGAAAAGCATCAGCAAGTGTAGAATTCCTTTTCAAAGTCACTGCTTTCTCTAAGGGGTTTATCACTTTAAGTGGAACCCATCCATCTTCACGCATCAACGCTACGGTTTTTCCGACCAGCACTGTCCTTGGCCTTGATTTAACTCTACTGGGCTCCAAAATGACAGCGCTGCCAGCTGAGATGTCATGAGTGCTTTGCAGCTTGCCCCAAACTAAGTTCTCAGTCATGGGTTCGAGTGACACTGCCTTTTTGATCTTTACTGTTCCCACTAGATCAGGGACAGAACCATTTTTCCACTTCTCCACATTGACTAGTAGATCAAGTAACTTGCTTCGCTCATCAATATCACACCCATGTCCAGATGCACTCATTAATAACTCTGAAGAACTTCTCAGCTGAAGAATCAAATGTTTCAAGAGGTTACTGCCAAGTATAAGATCATCACCCTGGCCTTTGACTACCAAAGTTGGAACAATGACATGACAGCCGTACACATTCATATCCAGCTTGCACACTCCTAATGGGTTCGTTCTTGTGCCTCCACATCCAACCAAAACAACATCTGTCGGGGCAAGTGAAAGGTTTGACAACACACCAGTACTCAGCAATTGAGGTAAGATCTTGGAGCTCATAGTGCAAGCCATTGATCCAGTGTCAAGCATTGCTTTTGCCTCTACTTTTCCACCAATAATCACTGAAGTGTAGAAGAGGTCATCATATGGCTGAAGTTTCTGAATATTTTGAAAGACAACTGTACATTGAGAACTATACTCCTCACATACACTTTTATATACAGATTCCAGATCGTAATCCAACAATGATCGGGGGTCATCATTAGGCCTCGCACTCACCCCCCCCACATGCAGGCCTAGTTGTTTCCCATACGTGGAACAGCATCTGTCTCAGGCATCACATTAGCTGCGCAGACTTTGGCTTTAGGACACTCTGCACGTGCATGACCTGATTTGTAACAAAGAAAACACAGATGATTTGCTCTGCAGTGAAAATGGGTGGTGTGACCAACATCTCCGCACACCTCACAGGGCAGGGTAGGCCTCACCCTGTTTCTCTGTGACTTAAATGCATGCCGCTCTGTGCCAGCCTGACGACTTAATTGCCCATGCTCCAAGACACGTTCCAACATTGCTAAGATTCGTTCCATGGGTTCAACAGGTTCTGTAGGCCGAGTTTGACATAAAACAGACTCAGGTTTAACAGCTTCGTTAACCTTTGTTTCAGATGGTTGGACAGCAACTTCCTGTTTCAAAAGAGAAATGGCTGGGGGCGCTCTTGAAACAGAGCCACATCGTCTCTCTCTACCATACTCCTCCAAACGTGCATGAACATCAGCTGCCGTCCATTGTTCCAAAGGTCTGCATTTGAATATAAGGGAAAGCTCAGGGTCAGGACAATGTCTGATAAACATTACAGTGAGCTCATGGGATAGATTGCCAATTTTCTTGTCCTGTCTTTTTAGACAGTCCTCAGCCATATCCATGGCCCTATTCAGCCTCAGCCAATAATCAAAGGGATCCTCACGAGCGTGTGGAAGTGTGCCATAAAAATCAGCCAATGGCATGCTAGAAAAAGCTGTGTCACTGAAATGTTGTTTCAACAAATCAAAAATAGGACTCGGGCCTTTGCACAGATCAATGGAAGGGTTACTACGCAGGCCCACCCTCACAACTTCACGAGCCCGCCCCAAAAGCCTACTAATAACTTCATCAGCTTGTTCTTCGATTGGCGTCCCTATTTTGCGCAAATATGACAGCACTATGGTTTCCCACTCATGTATATTGTATGGCTCAGCCCGATCACCCCTGAAACAAACAGGTTCCTTGATTTCTGATTTTAGAACTCTGTTCAAAACAGATGAGTCTGTACTACTTGGACTGCACACTTTAGATTCCAAACATGAAGCAATGCTCTCCCCAATAGAGCGTCCCATTCGTTCTACCATCCCCACTAGTAATTCCATCGACTCATCCCCTCTCAAACTGGGTTGTTTTATTCTACTTTCACTGAACTGGGGAGGCGGGAGACTTGAATCGTCATTTACATCTTGTACAGCCTCGAAGGCAGACATTGGAGTAGATGTGACAGGAGTATAATTAAGTCTGCCTCTCCCAACCGATGGCATAGGAGAAAACATAAATAGACCTCTACCTCTACCAAAACTGTTGTCTGAAGCCATATCCTATATTGACAGTACCAATGAAGAACAAAATATACATTACTCAAAAGAAAATAAAAATAATCTACTCCTTTTTTAATGTAATTTAGTAGTTTCAAAACTTCAGAAAAGCACTTTCAGAAAAAAAAAAAAAAAAAAATTAAGTCCCGAGGTTCATTGTCCAGTCAAAATTAATTTGCTCAGATTCAATTTCCCCAAAAATATTTTTCAATATACCTCAGTCATTAGAAAAAAAAATTATACCTTCAAAGTTCAATCTTCTATGGTTATTACTGTGAAATAAGTCAATGTTGCTTTCAAATGGATACCACAATACCAGAAATGTGTTCCTCTCAGCAGTGAAACGTGTTCCTTTACTCCACTTTGTGGACAAAAACGGTATTGCACCAAACAGCTCCGGCGCGAAAACTCTCGTCACCCACGGCATGAACTTCTCTGGAAATCTCCGATCAGTCGATTCGCCACGCTGCTTCCAGAGTCACGGTCACGGCACCATTGTAACAGTGTTGTCTCTGCGTTGTGTTGTGTTGAACTCAGATGGACACCAAATCTTAATTTTAAGATGGATGTTTATTCTGTTGATAACATAGGACAGCGGTGATCAGCTTCAGTTATCACCCTCGTGGATATTATAACAATGCGGCCATTCACACTCTCGACTGGCGCAAGTCTAAATGACTCTCATTTACATAAACTACATAAACAGTAATAAATCAACACATTAGAAACTCATGGTCTGTACCTGTTGATAACATAGAACAGCGGTGATCAGCTTCAGTTATCACCCTCGTGGATATTATACTGGAGGTGAACATTAAACTTGATATTACAATACATATAACAGTGACACAAACCCAGATCATATAACACATTTCTAAACACACATATAATTCAGTATTAACCTATAAAATGATTATATAATTACTAAAATATATTTAAGACATGGAGCACTCACACAATGCGGCCATTCACACTCTCGACTGGCGCGAGTCTAAATGACTCTACCGGAAACAGTTCATCATCCTACCAGATCTGGGCGGAGAGTGCAATTAAAGGGGCCATACATGAAAATACATGCAGCAAGTGGAAGCACATATTTGACCTGTTACATCTGGATATATTCCTTAAATGGACACCACCAGACTACACGCTTTTTTCAAAGATGCATTCTTAATTATTCAATCTGTGTTTCATTAGATGACAAAATCATAAATGATAAAATAAATCTTATGTGAAAGATCTAAAGAAATAAAAACGTTTTGGCTGGACATTGAATGTAAGGTTAACTAATAATAATCTTATTGCTAAATTAAGTTTTCTTTGGCTAAAACTAGAATAAAATGCCTAAAAATTACTTTTTTACTTTTTTTACTCAAGGACGAATTTGTCACGGTTCATGAATTCACTGTCTCTCTCTCATCCTGCGTATTGTGTGTGTGTCTGTGGGCGTGGTCTGTGATCACTGCTGATCAGCAGCACCAGCTGCTACCAATTGTTTGTGCGTTTTTAAGTGCAGTAACTGGTGTCTCATGTTGTCAGATCGTTGTGGTTCTCTGGTGTGCTCCCTACTGTTCCCGTGCTGTTCGTTTGGATCGTGGATTCCCTCTCTGTTCTTCGTCGTGTCTTCATTCACTCAGCACTGGGATTACAAGCACCGTCACAAGGGATACAGCACTGATCACCGAGGACCATCACTTGTTGTCCACCAAGGTCCCTGTGTCATCCACCATCAGAGTTTGTGATCGTCCGACCTACCATCTGTGTTGTGGACTATCTGTGTTGTTTACCTGTCTGGCCGCTGTTATTCACCTTCTTAATAAAGCGCTCTTGCAGTTGCATCCTGCCCCTGTCTCTGTTACAGAATTTAGGTCTCATTTGTGGATTTTCGCACTTGAATAGTTTCAAATCTTCTGAATGCTTAAATTGGCAAAACTTAAAAAACATGCATATGATAAACTTTCATGACAAGTCAAATTTGAGATCTAATTCGTGGTAGCATTTTTTTACTGCTAGTTGCATACATTAGCTTTCTCGATCACAACGTGCAGAAGCACCTGGTTCTCTTAATTTCTTATACACCAGCTACCAAAAGGCTTGCCGTCTCTGCCTATTTCTTCTATCCACACCCAGCGCCATTTATTTTTAAGTCCCTTATCAATTAGGACATCTTCCACAGGCTTCATAATCTGACTTTCCATCCTGCCGATTGTGTTGGCTTGCTACTCTCCAACGTGACGTCTCCACTCAGTTTAGTAGGATTCTGTTGCAGCGGGATCTCAACCACACTTTTTTCAAGACCTGCTCCATTCTACTTTTAATTGACTGTTAGTTTGGTTAAGAGCGAAAGCTGTATTTCTCTCATACCATTGGTAGGGGAACTCATGAACTCAAACATGATATCAGCAAGTTTTTTTAATTGAAGGACTATCTTTTTTTTTTGTCTGTAGTCAAACGAAAAGAACTGGGTTCATGCCTCATATCTTTCATTTCCAAACAGTATTTTAATTGGGATGATCTCAATTCTACTATTCGGTTATTTCCTTATAAATATTCTAATGAAATTAACAGACCTCAACAAATTCCAAAATCATTTGCAATAAAACACACTATAGGGCAGAGGTTGGCAACCTTTTCGGCATGACGTGCCATTTTTAATATTTCTCGTTAACCACTGTGCCAAAAACAGTTAAAATTTCGCAACATTTTAAATCACATGATTTTAGAGCTTTTGAACCTAAATTGGATGGTTTAATAGCATAACGTCATTGTCAAGTATTATTTTTTAATGCCTGTATATAAAAGATTTTAAAAATAAAGCCATTTTATTCTATTTGGGTCATATTTGTTGTTGAGTGGAAGCAAAAATGAGTCAAGTAATTGTCTCTGTAATTTTAATCCTAAAGGTACAATAGAATAAGGTCTGTAAACAACTTAAAATACCAGTACACATTCAAGGGAAAATGCACAAATAATAACAGCACCAAGAAAATAAATCTTGTCAGATGTCAAAATAAAAATAAAAAAAGTGCTTAATGATCTTTTGTCTGGTAAGTTCCTTCTTTAATGGCTATCCTCATTTTTCTACAGTGATCTGTACATAGGGTTCCTCTTAATTTGCTGATCAGTGTCAGCAAGACATGTACTTACATTAAAAAAAAACAACAACAACCTTACTACAACATTACACATGATTGTAAGTACAAACTGGCAACATACAAACTGATCACAGCAGTCAGATCAAGCAGTTGTCACTCAAGTGACCATTTAAAATGTAACTTTATAAATCGTTCTTGTCCTTGGGGCTACAGTGATTGCCGTCACAGATGAAGCAGTCTGCTGAGCAGTAACTTTCAAAAACTCTTTGGTTGAGTAAAATCCACAAAGGATTCCTTTCATTACCATCAACACAAACACTCCACAGTTATTTGAACAATTCTGCCTTGGAGCAGCCTGTTGAGTTAAATTGAAATAAACATGTTATAATTATTTAAAAATAAAAAAAAATGTGGTTGAATATCTAAAATGGAATTTAGTAATGGTAACAAGAAAACTGCTTACATTAAGTTCATCACGTCCATACTCTTTCCCCGGCCCAGGATGTAGTTGCTGTGCAAGTATTCTACAAAAGCATTTAAACAACAACAATTAAAACAAAAATGAACTAAAAATAATAATAATATACTAATAAACAAACAAACTGGGGCGGAACAACCCCAAACAAATTCTTGGATCATTTATCACTGTTTAATAGAGTTGAGCCGGATACTCGGCTGCCTGTCCGAGATTTTTTTTTCTTTTTTAAACGTCAGCTGGCTCTAACCAGTTTTTTGACTTCGCGCACTGAGTGACACTTATTTCTTGCTGTATTTCATAAAAAATAAATAAAGGTAGTTGTGGTATATAAAACTATATTACAAATTAATTAGCTACACACACGCACACACACACACACACACACACACACATACCTGGTGTGGAAATAAAAAAAATAAAAAAGAACCAAAAAAAAAAAAAATCACACTGATTATAAAAAAATTAAAAGTTAAAAAAAGAAAGTTATGTTGAGATGAAAACTCTTGTTCATTACATTTATCTTCATAATTGCAACCGCATGTGTTGTATTCATTGTTGCAAAACTTGTTCTGTATATAGTTAGTTTGTTATCGTGATCAAAACCATTGATCTGAAGCTCAGTGCTGATGCTGTCATGTAAATAGTTTTCTAATCAGCAATAAATATAACAATTTCTGATCAACCCCTATCAATTGCATGCTTAAAATAACATACCGGTTAAAACCCCGCCCGTTTTAAGTCAACCAGACCCACTTCCGGGTTAAATCCCGCCCACTTTCGGGTTAGGCCCCGCCCAGTCCGAGTACAGATACAGATACAGATAATTCATATGGTTAACAGATACAGATACAGATAATGCTATACTCGCTCATCCCTACTGTTTAATTTTATCTTTGAACTATAAAATATAATTCCAGCTATTAAGTTTTAAATAGTTTAAAGGGATACTCCACCCCAAAATGAAAATTTTGTGATAAATCACTTACCCCCATGTCATTCCAAACCCGTAAAAGCTTTGTTCGTCTACGGAACACAATGTAAGATATTTTGGATGAAAACAGGGAGGCTTGAGACTGTCCCATAGACTGCCAAATAAATAACGTGATATTAATAATATGAAGCTCAGGTACCTGAGATGACCTCAGTGACCCACAAAAGCACCCATTCTACAGCTGATAAACATTTGCTTAGGACAGGGTCCAAACTTGGGCCTGCAGAGTTTAGCTCCAACCCTAATTAACCTGAACCAGCCAATCAAGCTCTTACTAGGCATCCTAGAAACTTCCAGGCAGGTGTGTTGGGCCTGAAAATGATTTTTTTGCAAAGTTTAATGATCTTAAGTTTTTGTTTAACTAAACTGCAAAAGGGCACCTTTTAGCTGTTATGCTAGGTTAGTTTTTTTGTAGAATATGCTTTAACTTGATAATTGTAATTTTTTCACCTCAAATTTGCTGCTTGTAAAAAGTGTTTGCTTGCATATGATACAACGCATGATAGGTAAAAATTGATAGCCTGAATGCACTGTAAGTCGCTTTGGATAAAAGTGTCTGCTTAATGCATAAATTTAATTTAAATTTAATATGATCAGAATGGTATCACCTCCGTCTCATTTTGAGCCAATCAGTTGTCACAGCTCTAAACATGACGGCTCTCTTCTTCTATTTAGGGGGTTTGGTGTGATGACAGCTTTGTATCCAGGTGTACCATTAAATAACACCACACACGTCTCCCGGAAATCAGATGAAAACTTTGAAACTCCCAAATTATTTCCAGTTTTGTGTACTTTATGCATCAGATGTTCTGAGCGTGACGTCTGAGGCTGAGAATAGCTCCAACTAGGCTTGTCACAAGAACCATTCAAGAGTTTGCACTTACATATAATCAGATTGAGCTAATAGTTTTCATATTTTCCTTGGTTTTATTATAGTCAAACTGTAGTAAGCAAGCAAGCATTCCGTATTGATTACCATTTGTATGACCAGAGTTTAACTACAAATACCATGGCTAAAGTATTGATAGTGTACCCAAACCTTTAACTATAGTAACCATGTTTTGTTGTTGTTGTTTTTTATTTGTAGTAAAGCCATGGTTAATTTTCAGGGTTGGCATGCTCTCCAAGAGGAGTGGTCCAAGCTCAAAATTTAGCCGGAACCCAGAGAAATCCCTGCATATCCCAAAGTGGGATAGGAGTAGCTAGAAGTGATGAATTGGGGTGGAGGAGGGATGCTTTGAAAATATTGTGGGACAGAAATAAGTTGGCTGTATATTATTGTGCTAACTTAGTTGAATATTTGAACGTGCTCTACCTGTGCTAAACTGGTTGATTATGTGAATGTGCTCCTCCTGAACTTTAATTAAACATCATTTGTCAACACATATTTTTAAACGTGTATGCATTACACAAGTATGTATGTATGTGTGTATGTATGTATGTGTATATATATATATATATATATATATATATATATATATATATATATATATATATATATATACACACATACACACACACACACACATACACACACAGACTTTTTTTCACTTGTTACTAAAGTATCACTAACTTAAATTGATATTTAATATATTTAATGTTTTGATAGAGTATGACAAGTTTTGTGGTGATCAAGTTGCTGACTGTAAGGTGAAACATTGTTCATTTAAAGTGATACTCCTGCACGAACATACATAAAAGCCATTAAATCTCACACAGAATATGCAGACTGGGACAAGTGCACATCGAATGGGGTTCATTTAAACGGTCAAATGACTTTTCCAGACAACACACAAATGAGAGTTTCGGACTTCAGATAGATGAGGAACATCACGGAGACATCCCCCACTTACTGAGACAGATACTGGAATGGTTTCCATGTTTCTCCATGATTATATGCATCTCGTTTTCCTTGGAGTCACAAGGAAGCTCCTAGAAATGTGGGCAGCCAGCAACTGACAAAAAGTGTCAGAAACATTTGTCTTTCAAATATCACCCTTTGGACAGCTTTATATGCAATGTGCATGGCTTTATACATCTCAGTGATGATGTAAAAGAACAAGGTTAGTGTTTGGACAACATTTCTGGGGATAAAGTGCCCATGCATATGAATTTTGGTGGCATGTAATAACCATCATACATAACACTGTGAAAGTGAGAACTCTCAAGCCATGGGGTTTTTTTTTTTGCAAAGTGAGTGACATACTGGATAATGTCAGCTTGCACGTTGTTAAAACACTAATTATGATACTGCATACTTCTATGCACATAAAGAAGCTAACACAATCTCAATATATCATATTTCACAGATTAGAATAAAACACACCCTCCCTCCCTCACTTACCTCTGGTGAAGCACACAAAGTAAACAAGATGTAACACAACACAATATATAATATTTAATGATACACAAAGTGAAAACGTACAGTTTCCAGTCCTGCAGTACAAGTGTTATTACTAAAGATTTTAAGGGTGTCGTCTTGCTTCTCTGTAATTTGTATTTTGGGTGTGTTCGTGCGATACTGACATATAGTCTACATTTTATTAAGTGGAACCTTTAGACTTGCAGACAAACCTGTTTTACACACCTCACTCAAACACAGAACCAGGAAACAAGGAAACTGTACAGTGTTCAGGGAAAGAGAAACTGAAGTGCAGCTGAGCTGTTGTGTGTTTGTGTCTCTGTATTTCTGAAGTAAAATGGCAGAAGCCAGATTTTCTCAGGATGAATTCATCTGTCCAGTGTGTCTGGATCTCCCGAAGAATCCAGTGACCACTTCCTGTGGACACAGTTACTGTAAGAGCTGTATTACAGGTCACTGGGATCATGAGGATCAGAAGAGAGTCTACAGCTGCCCTCAGTGCAGACAGACCTTCAGTCCAAGACCTGCTTTAGCTAGAAACACCATGCTGGCTGAAGTGGTGGAGAAACTGAAGAAGACCAGACTCTCTGCTGACTGTGACGCTGGAGCTGGAGATGTGCAGTGTGATGTCTGTACTGGAAGAAAATACAGAGCCGTCAAGTCCTGTCTGGTGTGTCTGAACTCTTACTGTCAAACGCACCTTGAACAACATGAGAGTTTATTCAAAGGAAAGAGACACAATTTGACTGAAGCCACTGAACGACTGCAGGAGATGATCTGCCATGAACACGATAAACATCTGGAAATGTACTGTATCACGGACCAACGATGCATTTGTGTGCTGTGTGCAAAATATGAGCATAAAAACCACAACACTGTATCAGCTGCAGCACAGAGGACGGAAAAACAGGTATGAACTTAAAGGAACTGTTAACCCAAAAATAAACATTGTCACGATTTACTTATCCCAGACTCCTAGGACTTCAAAAGGCTATAAAAGTTTCAAACTTTAAAAAGGACATCCATATAACCTCAGTGTGTTTTAATAAACAGCGAAATGTTATTGACATGTCACAATATTTAATTTGGGCTTTGGAAACTGAGGGTCTGTCCCAATACTTGTGGTCTTTGCACTTGACCACTTGTCTACTTACATGACATATTTCCTGTATAAGTGTTCAAGTGTGTGTAGAACTTTTGATTATCCATTGGACACACTTACAACATGGTGTTGTAAAAACATTTACATACTGTGTATTACTTCATACTTTAAAATAAACTTCTACATTTCTGTTCAGTAGTCCCTATGAATGATACGATTTAATTGTATTTTGTCTCATGCTCTCAGGTGTCCAAGTGTTTGTATTGGGACAGACCCAGAGATATTATTCAGAATATCTTCTTTTGTGATCTGCAAGAGAAAATCATACAATAATGGAAGCCCATTTCTGCCACTAAATAAAAAAATAAAACAAGGTAATTGTAACTTTTTATCTCGCAATTCTGACTTTATAACAATCAATTCTGAGAAAAAATTATGAAGTCTTTATATAATTTATAAAGTCAGAATTGCGAGATGTAAAGTCATAATTGCAGTTATAATGTCAGAATTGCGAGTCATGTCAGAATTGCGAGATATAAAGTCATAATTGCGAGATATAATGTCAGAATTGCGAGTTATGTCAGAATTGCAAGTTATAAAGTCAGATTTGCGAGTTATAAACTCAGAATTGCGAGATATAAATTCAGAATTGCGAAATATAAATTCAGAATTGCGAGATATAAATTCAGAATTGCGAAATATAAATTCAGAATTGCGAGATATAAAGTCAGAATTGTGAGATATAAAGTTAGAATTTTGAGATATAAAGTTAGAATGTTGAGATATAAAGTCAGAATTGCGAGTTGTCAGAATTGTGAGTTATGTCAGAATTGCGAGATATAAAGTCAGAATTGCGAGTTATAATGTCAGAATTGCAAGTTATTTCAGAATTGTGAGTTATAAAGTCAGAATTGCGAGGTATAAAATCATAATTGCGAGATATAGTCAGAATTGCGAGATATAAAATCATAATTGCGAGATATAAAGTCAGAATTGTGAGATATAAAATCATAATTGCGAGATATAGTCAGAATTGCGAGATATAAAGTAATAATTGCGAGATATAAAGTCAGAATTGCGAGCTATAAAGTCATAATTGCGAGTTATAAAGTCAGATTTGCGAATTATAATGTCAGAATGAGAGTTATGTCAGAATTGTGAGATATAAAATCATAATTGTGAGATATAGTCAGAATTGCGAGATATAAAGTCATAATTGTGAATTATAATGTCAGAATTGCAAGTTATGTCATAATTGTGAGATATAAAGTAAGAATTGCAAGATATAAAGTTAGAATTGAGATATGTCAGAATTGTGAGATATAGTCATAATTGCGAATTATAATGTCAGAATTGCGAGATATAAAGTCAGAACTGCGAGATATAAAGTCATAATTGCGAGATATGAAGTCATAATTGCGAGTTATAAAATCAGAATTTCGAGTTATGTCAGAATTGCGAGATATAAAATCAGAATTGCGAGTTATAAAATCAGAATTGCGAGTTATGTCAGAATTGCGAGATATAATGTCAGAATTGCGAGTTATGTCAGAATTGTGAGATACAAAGTCAGAACTGTGAGATATAAAGTCAGAATTGCAAATTATAAAGTTAGAATTGCGAGATATAAAGTCATAATTGCGAGTTATAATGTCAGAATTGTGAGATATAAAGTAAGAATTGTGAGATATAAAGTTAGAATTGCGAGATATAAAGTCATAATTGCGAGTTACAATGTCAGAATTGCGAGTTACAATGTCAGAATTGCGAGATATGTCAGAATTGTGAGTTATAAAGTCAGAATTGTGAGTTATAAAGTCAGAATTGCGAGTTATAAAGTCAGAATTGCGAGTTATAAAGTCAGAATTGTGAGTTATAAAGTCAGAATTGTGAGTTATAAAGTCAGAATTGTGAGATATGTCAGATTTGCAAGTTATAAAGTCAGATTTGCAAGTTATAAAGTCAGATTTGCAAGTTATTAAGTCAGAATTGTGAGTTATAAAGTCAGAATTCTGAGATAAGTCGCAATTACCTTGTTTTATTTTTTATTCAGTGGCGGAAACGGGCTTCCATATACAACTGACATGACATGAATGAGAGTACATTAATAGTTTTGTGTCCCCCAGCACCAGTTGAATGAGACACGGTGGTCATTCCAGCAGAGAATCCAGCAGAGAGAGAAAGATCTTCAGCAGCTGAGAGAGACTGTGGAGTCTCATAAGGTGAGTCTGGAGAAGAAGAGAAGTTTTTCTCAGTCTCAGTTCAGACTCACTGAAGCTGAATCACTGTGTGTCCTAACAGCGCTCTGCACAGACAGCAGTGGAGGACAGTGAGAGGATCTTTACTGAGCTCATCCACTCCATTGAGAGAAGCCGCTCTGAGCTGATACGACTGATCAGAGATCAGGAAAAGACTGCAGTGAGTCGAGCTGAAGAACGACTGGAGCGACTGGAGCAGGAGATCAATGATCTGAGGAGGAGAGACGCTGAGCTGGAGCAGCTTTCACACACACAGCATCACATCCAGTTCCTGCAGGTAACACAGATCTAGAAGAACACGATCATCATAGTGGACTCGAGCGAGATCCTGCTGTGACAGATTAGAAAGTCCTTTAGCACAGTCACCAGACCAATGCTGTGTTTGGATTGGCAGTCTGTCTGCGTGATCAGTGCATGAGCACTGTGTAAGCTCTTTGTGTTATTGCAAAATGCATATTAAGTGTGTCTAGAAGAGGGCACAGCTGACCTTCGTCTTCTACATCAACCAACAGTAAAGGCAAAATCAAATAACTTCATGTTTTTACAATACAACCTTAATACATTTCTTACATCAGGTGGTTACATGCTAACATAACAGGGATGATAAACAAACAAAATAAAACAAAAAAAAAGCAAGCAATGATGACAAAAGAAGAGATCTGAGTACAAATATTACATACAATATGCAGATTTGCCCATCAAATTAATAAATGACTCCCACATGCTGAAAAAAAAAACTTTACTTTCCTTAATAAAACAAATCCTTTCACTGCTCCAGAAATACATTATATGCTCTAAATACAGATCCCTTCTCAAAAGGCTTAATATCTGCCATCCTTATTTGTAGATGACAAAAAATTGCTCCTCCTCCTCCTCCTCATCATGAAAATATTGTAGACTCTGCTCAATGTCAAATCTTGACACAAGCTGTGGTTTGGGGTTCGCAGCGTGTAGCTTTTTAAGCCGCTTCAATAACTTCATACGCTTGAGTAGTTTTAATTCAGTGTTTCGATCAACTTCCTAAAAAAAACAAGTATGAGGTGAAAATTACATCCTTTAGGAATCTCAGACGTACATTAGATCTAAATGCAATATAATAATAGTTTTCTAGAGCTTCACATTATTTGGATAATTAGTAAAAAAACAAAACAAATCTTTTACATTTTAATCTGTTGCACAAAACTGAACGAAGAACAATATGTTTAGCATTGTTTTAAAATATTAGGTTTTCGGACAGGTGCATCCTGAATTTTAAATTTCAGGCCAGAATTTTCTTTTTGGTGCAGAGCTTCAAGACACCATAATGGAGTAAGAGTTCCATTAAACTTGCAATTGACAACTATTAATAAAATTAATAGCCAATTATTGTGATGAACTTTTCAAGATTGACTTACATCGATTTACATGTACCCTTATAATGAAGTATGAGGTTTACGAAAGGTCAAAATTCTCATTAAATAATAGATATTTTTTATTTTCCTTCAGTCCCATTTGTATGCCTTCGGGACACTTGAAATATATGGCTTGAGTTGTGTGGGGTTTCTTCAGAATGCTTTTGCATCCTTTTAAAACTTGAGAAGGGGGTCACAATTCACAATTCATTGTAACCAGAAAACCCCAAACACCACTTTTCGGTCCTGCAGATAATAGATAGCCATTGGGGGCTTTGAACAACATGAGGGTGAGTAAATAATGACAAAATTATCAGTTTTGGGTGAACTATACCTTAATTCAAAGTTCACACAAACACATTTGGTTAAGTGAATGTAAACATTTGAATGTGTACAGGCAGATCATCATGACTACCAGGAGATTTCTGGTGGGCATGTTTAAAATCATCATTTATCAAAAATATATGGTTGTATCAGTCCAGACTTCTGCATGTCCTTCACTGATTGTTTTTCTTCCTGGGGACCCTTGCTTAAAACATCCTGGTGAAGCTGGGTGGGAGGCACCGATGGTACTGGAGTGACAGCCAGCACTTGGGACTTTGGCAGCCTGGGGGGCGCTGAAGTCATAGCAAGGCAAGATGTGTTTAATTGCCTCAGTCTGCTTCAATGTAGTGGACTGTTGTGCAAAATCCTCCCCAGTGTCACCAAACAGACCCGCTTTAGAGATCACTTTGGAAAGCAAACCTTCTCTGCTTCCATCTCCGCAAGGTTTAGACATAAGTGCTTCTTCTGGACCACAAGGGTGGACACCGTCCTCAGCAGAGCCCATGCCATAACATCTATGGCATATGGGGGGCGAGGTCAGTTGCCATACAAAGTTCCTGCATTAGCTCTGGATCAGAACTACCCCATGTGTAGCAAAAGATGATGACCCAGCAAAGCGGGTATGAGCAATAAAAAGTGTTGGCCACAATTTTGTGAGTGTGTCATGCACCTCCGGCAAGAAAGGCACTGGGACGGGACACTGCTTAGAGTCACGCCCTAAACCCAGAGGCCAATCATCCAGCTTTGAGAGCTCAGTGGACAGTGGAGGGATCCACATAAACCAGATGCTCTTGGCTGCATGGGAAAGCACTGCTGCAGCCCAGTGTTTGTCTCATCCTGACCCCCTCCTGCCGTAGCCTCAGAAGATACATCCACATTCAAGCCAAACAGCACTCCCTCCGATGCTGTGAGCAAAGAGTTCATCTATTGACCTCCAAAAAAATAAAAAAAAAAAAATATATATATATCAAAACAGGGAGGCTTGTGACTGTCCCATAGACTGCCAAATAAATAACACTGTCAAGGTCCAGAAAAGTATGAAAAGCATCATCAGAATACTCCATCTGCCATCAGTGATTCAACTGTAACATTATGAAGCGACGAGAATACTTTTTGTACACGAAGAAAACAAAAATAACAACTTTATTCAACATTTCCTCTCCTCTATGTCTCCGCATCACCGTAGTGCCATTTTGGAGAATATCCACTGGATGCAAGCACTGTTTCTCTGCAGGTTTACCCATCTTATCAACTCTATTTGTGGGTTTAGGCTTCGTCATTCTTTTGAACATTAAAGATCTGTGTCAAATAATGGCTAGTAATTATGAAAAAATTGGATTATTTCCAGAAGCCTCTCTTAAACACGCCTACTCTCTTTTCTGCTCCATAGCACCCCCAAAAAATAGATTAAATTGATGTTATCTGTTTCCACCTAAATAGAAATTTCATTATCTTTTTTTAATGAAATAATAACCCCAAACAGGAAGTGAGGCTGCATATTAGCAGTACTTGAGCACATTGAAAACAAATAAAATCTGACCTGGCCACTATGTCCTAAGGGTCCTTTTGAAGTTTCAGGACAGTGGACAGAAGTCAAAATTTATAAATGTTCTGTCTACTTGTCTGTTTTTGTTAGCCTACTGTTTTCTGTTTTCTGTAGAGTTTCCAGTCTCTCTCAGCACCTCCTGAATCTACAGACATAAATGACTATCCCTTCAGTTCTCTCGTCTCTTTTGATGCTCTGAGAGAATCTGTCCATCAGCTGAGACACAAACTGGAGGATTTCTGCAAAGAGGAGCTCGAGAAAATCTCAGACAGAGGTAAAGTCCTGGAGATTCATCTGCTCTCAGAAACCAGTCCATCATCATCTCATATCATGCAGAAAAATTCATATTAGAAATGTGTTAGGAATAGATACAGGATCATGAGAATCACACTGTTCATGTCTGTTGATTTCCACAGTCACATTCACTGACATTGTTCCCAGAACCAGAAACGACTTCCTACGATGTAAGTCACCAACAAAACAAGCAGAAAAACTCTCTGAGTGTGTTCGTGTTCTTCCTGTAGAAGTTAAAGAAAACATGATAGAAGAGTTTTATTGTCACAAGGTGACGATCTTTAGGGGCGGAACCAAAATTCGGGAAGTTTGGTTCCGCCCGGAAGTGTTTCCGCCCGGACCGGAAAAACAGAACACCGGAACTTCCAGTAGCGCCGTAAGAAGGAAAATCAGGGAATTCGATCGCACCTGTGCCTAGTTAGGGACAGCGGTTGGTGATTGGAGGATACGCTGGACAAGGCAGTACTTAAGGCCAAGTTATTTCACAGTCTGCGGAGCTCTTTCTGGTGTGTGTGAAGCACTGTGTTGTGCCCGTCTTGGTGCGCTGCTGGTGGCTGTCTAACTCTCTCTCCCTCAGGCTGGAATTGTATGATTGTGAAGACATCGCGAACCTTAAAGGTTGAGAAGTGAACAGATTATACGGCGAACTGAGACGACGTGAAAAAGGGGATTGGAAGCGGCATTGATGTGAGTACTAAGAGCCAGTCGAAAGTGCCCTGTATATTGACCTGGCGTTGTGTAGATCTCTCCAGGAGGAGGAGGGGCGGCCCTACCCCTAATATAGCGTGGTGGGAGAGCCGAAGGAATACTTATTGAAGTAGTCACAACGACGACATCACTAGCTAGGCCGCATATTCCATCGCCAGATCCGAACCAAGCGAAGTGAAGGAAGACGGGTGTCCTTTTCGTACACTGAGTGTGGTGGGTGAGTCTTCGTGCTGTGAAAACCTATAATTTTTGACGTGGTGTTGTATATTGCTGTGGGCTGCTGTGTATTGCCGTGTGTCCTGTCAGATAAACCCCCGCCTTCACGCACTTCGGCGCGGGAGGACAAGGAGACTGCTGGTCCTAGCCTAGTTCAGTACAGTATATGTTGTGAGCGTGCTTCAGATCTCCGGAGATAGCACAGTACGCTGTGTCCAGCCCAGAGGTGAAAGCCATCCAAAGCAGAGTAACTGTGCTTTGCGTCCAAGTCGATACCTGTGGAGAGGAAAGGAAAGAGAGAGTGAGTAACACAAGGAGAAACAGAGGAAACCTTTACTTACAGTACGCTGTGTTCAGCCCAGAGGTGAGAGCCATTCAAAGCAAACTAACTGTGCTATTGTGCCCAAGTTGATACCTGTGGAGAGAAAAGGAGAGAGAGTGAATAACACGAGGAGGAATAGAGCGAACCCTGTACTTACAGTACGCTGTGTCCAGCCCAGAGGTGAGAGCCATTCAAAGCAAACTAACTGTGCTATTGTGCCCAAGTTGATACCTGTGGAGAGAAAAGGAAAGAGAGAGTGAGAGTAACACAAGGAGAAACAGAGGAAACCTGTACTTACAGTACGCTGTGTTCAGCCCAGAGGTGAGAGCCATTCAAAGCAAACTAACTGTGCTAGTGTGCCCAAGTTGATGCCTGTGGAGAGAAAAGGAGAGAGAGTGAATAACACGAGGAGGAATAGAGCGAACCCTGTACTTACAGTACGCTGTGTCCAGCCCAGAGGTGAGAGCCATCCAAAGCAAACTAACTGTGCTATTGTGCCCAAGTTGATACCTGTGGAGAGGAAAGGAGAGAGAGTGGGTAACACGAGGAGAGACCGAGGAAAACTGTACTTACGCCGCTACCTGTGGAGAAAGAGAAAGCGAGTGAGCACCCAAGGAACGAACTGTGTGAACCAGTACTTACTGTGAGCTGTAATCAGCGAAGAGGTGAGAGCAAAACCAAGCTGAACTAACTGTGCCTTTGTGTCCCAGCCGTTGCCTGTGGAGGAAGAGAAAGAGAGTGAGCACCCCGAGAACGAACTGTGTGAACCAGTACTTACCGTGAGCTGTATTCAGCGAAGAGGAGGAAGAAGGAGGGCGCTACGGATACCTAAGACTCAGGCCGGGGCCCGAGTCCCACGCCCCGGATCCCCGTGGCCCCCTTGCTCCCTGACCTCTTCCCGGCCATAGCCCATCTGGAGAGCCGAGTCAGAGTTTAGTTTTAATTGCCCTTTCCCTATTCCCCCAAGCTATTTTTAAATATTTAAATAAAGATTGTTTTATCACTTACTTGTTCTCGTGTTGTTTGGCCATTGGGTTGGCTTTGGGGACCTCCTCGAGGTGGAAGTTGAGAAGGGGTGTGGCTTAGTTAAAGCATAGCCAGCCCCTGGGTGTGACATTATCATTGTTCATGTAAATGATGATTTGCACAGGATATCTGGTCAGCTGCACTGAGACACGAACAACATATTTTACATGAAGACTACATGAAAAGATCAAACAGATTCATAATTCCTGATTCTGATGTGTTTTATCTCCATCAGATTCCCATCAGCTCACTCTGGATCTGAACACAGTGAATGAATACCTCTGTCTGTCTGAGAGGAACAGAGTGATTACTTACACTTACACGGAGCAGCCGTATCCTGATCATCCAGACAGATTTGATGTGTTTCAGGTGTTGTGTAGAGAGAGTGTGTGTGGACGCTGTTACTGGGAGATTGAGTGGAGTGGCAGTGTGTTAATATCAGTGTCATACAAGAGCCTCAGCACAAAGGGATGGGGTAATGAGAGTGTGTTTGGATATAATGATCAGTCCTGGAGTTTGTCCTGCTCTCCTTCCAGATGCTCATTCATTCACAATAACATAGTGACTAAACTCCCTGTAGAATCCATCAGCAGTAGAATAGGAGTGTTTGTGGATCACAGTGCAGGAACTCTGTCCTTCTGCAGCGTCTCTGACACAATGAGCCTCATCCACACAGTTCAGACCACATTCACTCAGACGCTCTATCCTGGGTTTCTTGTTGATTATGGATCATCAGTGAAACTGTGTTGATGAATCAGAACAGACTGATGAGAGATTAAACCCATAATGCTTTGAGCTGCATGATCAGTAACAGTAAGATTATATAGAGTATCTTATTTTCTCCTTATTACATTAATATTACAGCTGAACTTCTGTCAGTGAAATAAAATCTCAGAAAGAATGCATGTAATAACTCTTCATATAGACAGAAAGGCCAGTGTGTGTGTGTATAAGTCATGCTGAGTGACTATGTGCATCTCAGATTTTTGTATTTTAAATGTGACAATGAAAGACATCCCACCTCTCCCAGAAGGTTTGGGATACTTCCGCATATTGTTAGTGGCTTGAAACCCACAACCATGTGCTCCACCCATGTGACTATCCGCACTCAGCCTTGGCACGAACTAAAGAAAGAAAAATTAATGAAAACATGTTAGTGAGTCTGGGTGTTATACAAATGATAAACAGTGAATCGATTAAAAAAATAATAATAATAACTGGACATAAATAAACAGTGTCCTACCTCACTGAAAATACACCAAGTCACACAAAAGCATAAATAGCTATTAAATGGAGGATGCAATACAACTACTCAATTAAATCACAAACCTCACAATAGAAAGTCAACAAATGAAACCACAATCATAATATAGCAAGAAAGAAAATTAAACTCAAGAAAAACAGCAGCACGACTTACAGTTGGCTGCCAAACGAGCCACAAAAGTCTGCAAAACTAAACATAAATATCAGTAAAGCTCAAATTCACACAATAAAGCAATATCTAGCCATGCATACTACAAAATGAACATCAGACTATTGGAGGGTCTTTATAAATATTTCACTAAACCACATAATAGAAATGACAATTCAGAGTAAGAAAAACAAAAAGGAAACTGTATACCACTGTTATAAATGATCTGTTCAAAACTACAATGTGATTTGTGATACAATGTGCTGCTGAAACGTCCGGAGCCAGGCCATGCAAACCTTTAAGAACCATTTATATTGGACTCTAAAATCAATAGGTACCTAATCAGATGTGATGTGATCAGAACGCAGATTTCAGTGCCTCACTTCAGTGCCACTTGAAATATTTGTCCTCCGGTTCTCCGAAACGAACATAAAAAGCAACATCACAGGCACTGCACATGAAAAATAATTTCCTGACTGAGAAAATTCAAGTCGGAGAAGTCGGAAGGCTCTAATAATACAAATCCAACACATCATGTTGTTTTCACATTCTGACTTAAAAGCACAACTTTAAATTAATGCATCCGAGGAGCGCGTGAATGCAGCAATTACACTTTCTCTGTTGGCAGCAGGTAGGTACCGTTAGCTAACTAAGCTAAACATTCTTAAATTAAAATGCCTAAAGCTAAACTTCCCTTGTAATGACTTGCAATGAGAAGCGTTTCTAAACCTGTTGTCCAACAAAAGAGAACACTATAACGTTTTTACTCCACAACTTTAAAAGAACACTCCACTACTTTTGAAAATAGGCTCATTCTCCAACTCCCCTAGAGTTAAACAGTTGGGTTTTACCATTTTCGAATCCATTCAGCCGATCTCTGGGTCTGGCGGTAGCACTTTTAGCTTAGCTTAGCATAGATCATTGAATCTGATTAAACCATTACTATCTCGCTCAAAAATGACGAATGAGTTTCTATATTTTTCCTATTTAAAACTTGACTTTTCTGTAGTTACATCATGTACTAGGACTGACGGAAAATTAAAAGTTGTGATTTTCTAGGCCGATATGGCTAGGAACTAGACTCTCATTCCGGTCTAATAATCAATGAACTTTGCTCAGTTCAATGATATACGCAGCGCCTGAAAATAGTCCCCAGCTGGGTAACTTCCAATAAGCCTGTTTTCAGGCGCTGCGTATATCATTGCGCCTGCTGCACGCATGGTACGACATGTTCCTTTAACCATGTCGATTACCAATGGATTATAAATATACTTAATTATGAAAATACCAGAGATGACTTGAATAACACAGATAAACTATATATTGTCGCATTCGAGTGTTTATTGTCTTTGTTTTATCATTCAAAACGTTTATATCTTCTGTTTACTCAGTTACAGCAATAGCAATGCCTTTGTCCATATTAGGGATTTCCTAGGTTGTTGGTTTACCCAAAAATCTAAATTCTGTCATTAATTTCTCACCAATCAACAATGACTTTCATTCATCCTCAGAACACAAATGAAGATATTTTAAATGAAATCTGAGAGCTTTCTGTCCTTCCATTGACGGCCTAAGCAACTTTCACTTCGAAGGTTCAGAAAGGTAGCGAAAACATCATGGAAATAGTCCATGTTGTCCAGAGTGGATGGCAGGCATCACAGGTGGATTACAGCATCTCTGGTTGCTATATGGTCTTTGACAGCAAGCAGGAACACTTGAAGCAGTCCTTGATCTCCTTGAGTAAATGAATGAGGGTGTTAGAGTGGTTATATTTTAAAGGGGTCATATGACGTTGCTAAAAAGAACATTATTTTATGTATTTGGTGTAATGCAATGTGTTTATGTGGTTTAAGGTTAAAAAAACATTATTTTCCACATAATGTACATTATTGTTGCTCTTCTTGTTGCTTCCTTATGAAACGCACAAATTTTTACAAAGCTCATCGCTCTGAAAAGCGAGGTATGCTATGATTGGCCAGCTATCCAGTGTGTTGTGATTGGCCGAATGCCTCAAGCGTGTGACGGAAAACGTTACGCCACTTAACATATTGTGATGCTGTGTCCTGGCACGACCAGACAAAACCAATAAAACCATTACAAATGAGGCATTTGTTGCATCCAGTGGGGACATAATTACTGATTATGACTTATACTGTGTTTTTACGTGTTGCGTTGTGTATCGCACCGCGTAAACAAAACCACGTCTGCATTTGTGATCGGAGAAACGACAAACAACAAGCACCACTCTACTCTGTTCAAAACTCGCAATGGAATCATCAGTGGCAAATTCTTTAAATATGAAAACGTACTTACAGGCTGTGAGTCAGAAGCGCCAAACTGTCCTTCCAAAGTTGGAACTGCCCCACTTTATAGAAACGGCAAAATATGGTGCAATTTGGTGCAGTTTACTGATTATATAATGATATAGCCGACTACTTACAGAAAATGCACATGCAAATATAAGTTCTCACTACTCATAATAAAGTAGTATAATTAAACTATATCTTATTAAACAACAGAATCAACATTATGTTAATAAAAAATGTCATTATTTTTTTATCATCTAATGGTATCTCAAATATGTTTTCTAGCTAAATTGGGTGGTGTCTGGATTTTTTGTCTCCAACCAATATGACATTTTTCCAGAAAATTGTGGAATACACACACAAAAAAATATAAGATAATCAATTGTCCATGTCAACTTGACAGAAAATACAGACATTTTTTTCTAAATTAAACTGGTGTCTTTAAAAACTCAGATGAAGGAGCTATACCATTAAATATTTTCAAATGAGTTTTGTTTGCTTTAGGAGCCACTGGAAAGCTAATATAATACATTCACAATTTTTTAGGGAAAGGCAACGTCGGTCCTGGAGTGCTGGTGTCCTGCAGAGTTTAGCTCCAACCCTGAAAAAACCCCTCACTTGTCTGTAGCCTTAGTAATACTGAAGACCTTGATTAGCTTGTTCAAGTGTTTGCTTTAGAGCTAAACTCTGCAGGACCAACGTTGCCTATCCCTGTACTGAAGGATAGCAAACAACCATCCTCGTTCATTAAATGAAGAACTAACCAAACACCCTTTTTAAGCTAATCAAGAATACAGAGACTTATATCTAAATAAAATAAATCTATTGTCCCATATTAGGGTTCTGTGTGGAGTTGTGATTATATAATAATTTCCAATACAGCAAAACCTTTAGGTGAAAGGAAGATAATTTGATTGGTATTCTGAAAATAGTATTATCACATCTTCGTAAGAAATCAATTCCACACATTTTTTTTAAATAAACCTCTGGGAATACAAAACCAATCCTTTTTTTTTAATTTGTTATAAAGTTTTAAAGGCTTGTAATCCACCTGATTTTCTGGAATCTGTTTGTGCATTCACACACATCCTGTAAAGAATTCCAAAATTCCAATTCCAATTCTATTCTGCAGTTTTGACTCCTTGTAATTAAGATATCTACAATGTGATAATAGCTAGTCATGATATACATTGAAGATATCTACAATGCTTTTTTGACTATATTTGACTATATTTCTCCATTTTCACCATCTACTAATGAGTTTATACTAATGTAATTCTAATGATATCGAAACTGCTTTATAATTATTTTTTATTTTATTAAATAGTAATTGTGTTGCGTATCGCGCTACGTAAACAAAACTATGTCTGCATTTGTGATCGGAGAAACAACAAGCCTACTCTACCGCTCAAAACTTGCGTCTGATTCATCATTGGCAAATTATAAAAAAAAGTAAAAAAAAAAAAACCATACTTACAGGTTGTGAGTCAGAAGCGCCAGACTGTCCTTGCACACATATTTGGGTTGAAGTGTTCTGGAACAGTGATGAAATACAACTTAACCACTGATTTCTAGTCGTGTCCTCTTTTGGAAGGCCAAACAAAGTAGCTTCGCTTTCTCAACGAGAAACACAGCATCTCCACAACATGGCGCCAACGGCAACATAGAGAATAAAAGTTACACCGCCTTTCTTTGTGTGAACATTTGGACGGCATTTTGTTATTTCTACATTGTTTTTGTAAATAACTTTGAATAAATTAATATTATTTGCATTCATGTCCTCCTGTAACAGCTTCCTCCAGTCAGCCTTTTAAAGGGGACATAACACACACAATTTCACCAATCTCATGTTAATCTTGAGTACCTGTGAAGTAGCATTGGATCCTTCATATCTCCAAAGAGTCTTTAGTTTTAGCAAATTTATAAAAGAAAGATACAGCTTTACGATTCTCCCCAAAAACAGCCATGCTCCTGGAGGCATGCTATGAGTGAAGTTAGAGTCACGACAGAGTGCACGCATCTTTTGCTTATCGTCTGCATGAAGTGATATCGCTTTAAATAAAATGGGGTTAAAAAAACTATGGCCCGGTTTCACAAATGGGGCTTAGCTTAAGCCAGGACTAGGCCTAATTTAAATTAAGATATTTAAGCACCTTTTACAAAAATGCCTTAGAAAACATTACAGGTGTGCATCTTGAGACAGAACAATGACACTGCAATGTTTGCCAGGAGATCTTCAAAAGGAAGCATCCAAAACTGCAGGTGATCTTTTCCATAACCAGGAACCTAGGGAAAAATAAAAATTAGACATTGTAACCAATATGTCATGAGCTCTATCCTATATTCCAAATTGTAATGTGCAATTACAATATATAATGAGGAAAAAAGCAGACAATTTTTGTGTGATATCCTTGCTGACCTTTTTGGACATACCAGTCTGTATGCCATGCAGAGGATCCATGAGCAGGATATTTAAAGAGCATGACCGTGGATGTGATGCATTTCATGAACCTTGAAAAGAGAGACCGAAAAGGTTGTTACAGTCAGAACACAGCCTACTTAATAATTAGTTAATATTTACAGGCCATATTGGTAATGTTCCACACTACTGACCTCTTGAGACTCTTCCAGTAGTTAAGCACGGTCTGTTTTGAGAGCTTTGTTCGTACTTTCTCCATGTCTGTAACAAACTTTAGGTAGGGCTCGTTGGGGTCCATGTAGTACATGAACCTGGACATGGCTTTCTCCTGTAATTGCACATTTCACATTAAAATGTGCAGGACTGCATATAAGATTGTAAAATATAACAGTTTAATTAAAGAGTTTAAAATATAACAGGGTTAACAACCAAGCACATTTTTCTTTCCATTTATTAATTATAATATTAATTTAATTCACTTACCTCTTGCTTGCGGTTCTTGTTCCCTAAGCCTGCATGCAAGTACTCATTAAATCCCAGAAGAAGGGGGTGGTCAGTCAAGTGCTTCTTATACAGGCCTTTGACCATCTCCACCCTCACTGAAGAGGTCCACCTTGGTGCTGAAATCAAGTAAAGCAAGTGGTCAAGTGATTGTGTATGTTCAAGAGAAATCATGTCCAGTGTTTACATATAGTCTCTGTGAATGCTAACGTAAAACTCTATCTCATATAGTACTCTTCAGAGCTGTCCTCAGATGATGGCTCACTAGCTGGCTCAACTGGACCTTCAGCGCCCTGTTCAGAGCTCAGAGGCACAGACGAAGGTGTTGTAGAGGGACAATGGCCGAGATCCCGATTGGTGGGTTACTGCCGCTTCAGCTCCGAATTGAACGGGTTCCAGATTACTCCATAAAATGTTGAACATTTAAAAGAATAAAGTCATGTGAACAGCTGTACAATAATAAAAAAAAAAAATATTCTCATAGATAGATTGTGTTTACGCCCCGTCTAGGGTGAAGGTGCTACATGAAGGATGATGAGGACATGGAGGAGTTTTGGAAAATGAATAAACAGTATTTTAATGAAACAGTGATGATTTAACTGTACAAAAGGGGGAATTTTAGCTTCAGGAGCCAACAAGGCCAAAATAACAAACAGAAAAATACTAATATTCAAATCTCTTAATTCCTTAGTTCACAAAAAAAAAGATTAAAAAAAATAATCTATTACTTCAAGTAATAAGTAAAGTAACTTAAGGAATAGCCTTCCTGATAATGTTTGAGGTTCAGACACACTTTCTCTGGCCAAGCATTCAAATAATGCATCTCATAATTTTGGACTGCAGTTATATCTGATCAAATGCGCATTATTATTCTTAGGCTTGGGTTCAACTAATTAATTTTACTTGGCTGGAACAGCAGCTGCGCTAATTATGTCTCTCTTGTATCTCTGTTTTGTAACTAGGATTTACACAAGCTCCAGTCTGGATCCAGAACACCTGAGAAGAGATGATGCCAACCCCGCAGAGGACCTCAGATGATCCTAACCCAGAGACAACATACAGAACTTCCACATTTTGCTATAAGATTGATTGCATAATTGGTGTTATGGTGTTAATAGTCTGTTTGTTTATGTCTTTAATTGATTTTTCCGAACATTTCTGCTGTATGCACATAAACTGACAGTCATCACTGATAAGCTACTACTAAATATTGTAGAAACGTACTCGGTTACGAACGTAACCTCGGTTCCCTGAGATACGGAACGAGTACTGCCTATGGGGAAAAGCTCCTTTTTTTCCTCGATACTGAAGCCTTTTTTCAATAACGCAGTGCAACTGCACTGCCATTGGTTTAATCTGTAAACTTTTTTAAACCAAAGACAGCGCTGCGTAGCTACACGAGCCTGTGGCGATGCAGCGCGCCAAAGCCCGCCAAAATGGGCGGGGTGAATGGCTATATAAGCAGGCAAATTGCCAGAGGAAATCAGGTCATACGACTGAAGCAACGACACTGAAGCCGCAGCCTCGTGGCATGGCATATAACGCAGTACTCGTTCCGTATCTCAGGGAACCGAGGTTATGTTCGTAACCGAGTATGTTCCCTTTCGATACTTCACTCATACTGCATATGGGGAACGAATTCAACCGCGCTGTGCCACGGTAGGGAACAACAAGACTTATCTTGAACACCCTGGGGTCCAGAGGGTAAGTGAGAGGGCCGGAGCAGTCGAACCCTTGACGCTACACTGCTAAGAGGGAGCTAGCTCCCTGAAGGTGGTATGATGACGGAGCCTGATAGAGGCCGTCGTATCAAACCGAAAGAACCCAAGCGTGCAAGGTCGTGATGTCCAGGTTATAGAATCTGACAAAACTGGACGGCGAGGACCAGCCGGCCACCTCACAGATGTCCTTGATAGAGACACCACTAGACCAGGCCCAACAAGAGGCCATCCCTCTAGTGGAGTGGGCTCTTACTCCTATGGGGCACTCAAGGCCCATAGAGGAGTAACATAGAGAGATAGCTTCGACTATCCAACGCGAGAGGCGTTGCTTTGAGACCGAAGACCCGTTGGTGCAGCCACCAAAGCAGACAAAAAGCTGGTCAGATTGCCTGAATGGCTGTGACTGCTCAATGTACTGTATATCCTCAAAGAAAAAAATTACCTGTGCTCTAAACGGCGTCGAGAGCACTTTAGGGACGTAGCCATGCCTGGGTTTTAAAATGACCTTCGAGTCATTGGGCCCAAACTCAAGGCATACTGGGCTCACCGAGAGGGCCTGCAAATCGCCAATACGCTTGACCGATGCTAGAGCAAGTAGCAGAGCGGTTTTGAGCGTTAGGGGCCTTAGGTCAGCTGACCGCAGCGGCTCAAAGGGAGGTTCTTTGAGTGCTCCAAGGACCGTGTGAAGGTCCCAAGTGGGAACGGTGAGAGGACGTGGGGGCTTCAACCGCCTAGAACCGCTCAGGAACACTGATTGGCCAGCGATAGGAGCATGAAATGCTGCGATGGCTGCTACGTACACCTTGAGCGTGGAAGGGGTGAGACCCTTGTCTAGACGCTCTTGAAGAAATGACAGTATCGAAGATACGTCACACTCAACAGGGTCTTCGTTTCGTGCTGAGGACCAGTCAACGAAGACTGACCATTTCTGGGCGTAGAGGCCTCTTGTAGACGGGGCTCTCGCCTGAGCAATGGTGTGTAGCACGTCCCCGGGGAGGCTCAAAGGCTCCCATTGAGGGACCATAGGTGCAGAGCCCAGAGTTCTGGCTGTGGATGCCAGATTGTCCTGTTCGCCTGAGAGAGGAGGTCCCGCCTCAGGGGGATCGGCCATGGGGCTTTTGTGGAAAGCCTGAATAGCTCAGAGGACCAAACTTGGCTCCTCCAGAGTGGGACCACCAGGAGGACTCTGTGCTTGTCTTCCTTGACTGGTCTATTGACCTGAGGGATCAGAGCGATCGGGGGAAAAGCGTAAAGGAGGAGGCTGGGCCAGTTGTGGGCCAGCGCATCTGTGTCCTTCGAAAAATAGGTTCGGCAATGAAAGTTGCTTCATGAGGCGAAGAGGTTGACCTCTCCCTTCCCAAAAATCTCCCAGATTTTGAGAACCGTCTGGGGATGGAGCATCCACTTGTCCGAGGGGACATTCCTCCGAGATAGCATGTCTGCTCCCAGATTTGTCCTGCCAGGTATATGCGTCGCCTTGAGCGATCGCAGCCTGGGTAATGCCCATTCCAAGAGGCACTTTGCCAGTGCGCAGAGGCGGCTCGACGAAAGGCCGCCTTGGTGATTTATTTAGGACACCACTGTCATGCTGTCCGACTGGACTAGGACGTGGCGCCCCTTCAGGATCGTCTGAAAGGATTGTAGGGCTCGCTCTACTGCCAGCATCTTGAGGCAGTTGATATGGAGATGGCTCTCCTTGTGTGACCACAAGCCGAAGGCTGGTCTGCCCTCGCACAAATCGCCCCAACCCAGGTTGGACGCATCTGTTGAGAGCACCGTCCTTCTGGAAACCGCCTGTAGGGGTACTTCACGACTGAACCAAACAGGGTTCATCCAAGGTTCCTGGGCTGCCAGACAGGCCTGGTTGACCCTGATGCGAAAGCGGCCATGCCGCCAAGCATGAGATGGGACCCAGAGTTTCAGCCAGTATTGCAGGGGCCACATTCGTAGGAGGCCGAGCTGTAAAACAGGGGAGTCGGAAGCCATCAGCCCTAGCATCCTCTGAAAGAACTTCAGAGGAAAACAGGCTTTGTTCCTGGTGGAAGCCGCGAGCTGCTGAATTACCAGAGCGTGCTCTGGTGACATGACAGCCCTCATTAGGACTGAGTTGAAGACTGCACCCAGGAACGTGATACATTGGCTGGGGAGCAGTGAGCCCTTTGCAAAATTGACCCTAAGTCCTAGGCACTCTAAGTGGCTCAGGAGCACGGATCTGTAATGGTCTAGCTCGGTTCGCGACTGGGCTAGAATGAGTTCAGAACACTGGTTCCCATCTGTCTCAGAGGGGAAAGCGCCTCGTTCATGCACTTTGTAAAAGTGCGGGGTGCTAGAGACAGCCCAAAGGGAAGGACTGTACATTGGTAAGCCACGCCCTCGAACGCAAATCTCAAGAATCGTCTGTGATGAGGGGCTATCTGGATGTGAAAGTAAGCATCTTTCAGGTCCAGTGAGAAGAACCAGTCATTGTGGCAAATGCGTGAGGATCTGTTTCAATGTCAACATCCTGAACTTCCGTCTCATGAGGGAGAGGTTCAGGAGCCTGAGGTCTAAGATGGGTCTGAGACCGCCATCTTTCTTGGGGACCAGGAAATAACGGCTGTAGAACCCAGATCCGCTTTCTGAGGGAGGAACTATTTCTATGGCTCCCTTCCTTAGCAGAGTCATCACCTCGGTGCGGAGGACCTGAGCGTCGTCCGATTCTACCAAAGTGGGAATCACCCCACGGAAACGCGGGGGTCTTCGGGCGAACTGCAGTGAGTAGCCGTGTTTTATTATCCCCAAAACCCACTTGGACACTCCGGGGATGGCCTGCCAGGCCTCGGCCCGCGTGACAAGAGGTTGGATAGCAGGCCGCTGAACAGGGGCCTGAACACCAACGAGTGTGGAAGAGGAAAAAAGCTCCCTTTTTGAAAATGTGAAATATTTGTGTTCGCCATAATAATGGTGCTTTGCGTGGGCATAACAAAAGTGGGCCTAGGTCACAGAGCAGGCAGGCAAGAGAGCTTTTGGGGTGGTCCGGTCGTGGCTGGACTTTGCCCCTTCCTCTTTCTTCCCCAATGATCAGGAAGATTTGGAGAGCGTCGGGTCCAGCACAATCCTTGGCCGGGGGCCCTGACGTCTCGGCGGTTTAGCGCGCTTAGCGGGGCGAGCTTGCTGATGCTGCTCCTTAGGGGGCGCCGCCTGTGAGGTAGAAGGGGCAGGTTTGCTCTGATGCCAAGTCGGCGCAGTCCTGGGGCGACTCGAGGCAGAGCTGGAGCGTTTGGGCAGGAAGTGTCGCATGGCCTGGGACGACTTCTGTGCTGCAGTGAAAGAAAGCAATCCACGAGCGCAGAGAGGAAAGACTCATGCTTTCACAAAAGCAGCATGAAGTCTCAGTGAACGCCACCTCGGCATGGGGTTTTCCCAGGCAAAAGTCGCACTCACTGTGGCCGTCATCTTCATGCAGAGGAGCTCTGCATGTGCCACAGCTGTGGCGTGGCATTTGCTCAGATGAAAACGGTGTTAGAAATGCTCTTTTAGAGCAGTGAAAACTGCTAGAAATTGCTCTTTTAGAGCAGTGAAAACTGCTAGAAATTGCTCTTTTAGAATCGCCGGATGGCGGCAGGAGATCCGCTGAGAAGCGGCCAGCGGGCAGCTCGGGAACGGCGCTAGAAAGCGGCTGTCTGCAAGAGCGCCGGCGCTGCAGGCGATCAACGATCTCAGCTGGTCCACTGCGGTGCCTCTTCGATGGCGAGAGCTCGTTCCAGGCGAAGGCGTTCAGTAAAGATCCAGCGAAGTGAAGTCATCGCTAAAGGAGTAAGATCTGATTTCCTCTGCAATTTGCCTGCTTATATAGCCATTCGCCCCGCCCATTTTGGCAGGCTTTGGCGTGCTGCATCGCCACATGCTTGCGCAGTTACGCAGCGCTGTCATTGGTTTAAAAAAGTTTACAGATTAAACCAATGGCAGTGCAGTTGCACTGCGTTATTGAAAAAAAGCTTCAGTATCGAGGAAAAAAGGAGCTTTTCCCCATACACAGTATGAGTAAAGTATCGAAAGGGAACTTAATTTTCTGTGAAGTTGCTTTGCAATGATTTGTATCGTGATAAGTGCTATACAAATAAACTTGAATTGAATTTGCTACACTAACCATTGTTTAACCATGGTATTTGTAGTAAAACAGTGGTTATACAAATGGTATTCAATACGCCAAAAAAATAAAACATGGTAACAACACTTTTACTGCAATAAAACCATAGTTAATTTTCATAAGGGAATGCTCACTGTAGTTGTGGCAGTTTAAAGTTGCAGTGAAGTCTTCAACATGGGCTCGTATTTAGGCTATACTGAAGAATAGGGCTGTACAATATTATGAAATTCTCAAGATATCACAAATGTGCAAATCACACAGGTTTGCATATCGCCAATGACGTATCTCGTGCATTTCCATGGGTCCTCGGGCAAATACAAAAAAATTATTTCAAAAGCAATAAATTTGATCAACGTCTCGTTTGCATGACATTGTAAAAACACCATAATTAACCCGCAGTTACGGGATGAAAGATATAAACGCTCTTTTAAAGGTTGGGAATCCTATTAAAGTTACTTTCACCAAATAACAAATAAACCAAGTTGAACTATCCAAAATGCTAAAACTGCTACATTATTTAAGAAAACGATTAAAATGAGCACAAAGGAAATTAACAAGTTACTAAAGTCTATCTCCATCATCCTACATTAACAAATTTATTTGTCTCACCACTTCACTTTCAGTCACGGTGCTGTGCTACGAATTTGAGGGGGGAAATAAAATTACCGTGTCAGTCTCGTCATTAACTTTTAGAAGGATTTTTTTAAAGGATGTTACGTTAAAACATCCTTTAAAATGGACCTTTTGATTTTTTACCTCTTAGTTTACCCGTGAAATGGTAACTCAAGACTGAATGGTGGCTCAAAAGCACACAAAATTAAACTGAGGTAATGCTGACAGAGTTAAGTTGACCACATATGTTACTAACTGAGTCATTCTATATTTAGGGGTACATTTCATGTCAACCAAAAAGTCAGAAAATCTGCATTCTTTTTTGATAAATAAATTAGGTGGCTGAAGAATATATTCCCTTAATGTGCTAAATTAATTGTTTGGCAAGCTTAAGCTCTAATGACTTTTTAAATATGAAAATTAACATTTGATTCATTATTTTGTCAACTGTGTTACGGACAAATGTTGTTAAATGAAACATGAATGAAGTCCCACATGTTTGATTACACATTTGTTTGAAGGTTTTTGAATCTATTCACCAGAGTTTTTAAGGTTAAATGTCTTACTGATTTGAAAATATGAATTTGGGGCTTCATACTGTGCGTGGATGTTATCATGAAGGATGATACTTTTCTTTAACACAAATCCACAGTACGATGAATTTAGTGTTATTCACCATCCTTGCCAAAGACACCCATCTCCAGAGATATCCCCATCGTTTTTTCCGATGGATTAGTTCACTTTTAAAGGATTTATATCATAAAATCCACACATGACACAGTTGACAAAGTAACACACTACACATCACACACATTATAGCCCCTTGCAAAAAATGACCTTGGAATAGTCAGTACATGACCTTGATTAACTTTAGTTTTTTTATTCTGTCTCTACATATTTATAAATATAACATGTGACACAAGTTCACCAGAACATGCTGATAACACAGTTGACGTTCAATTAATCAACTCTATGTGCAGACAATAATCTACATAAAATATTGAAAAGGAGAAGTTGACTTACCACACTGTTTTCAAATTTCCCTCCAAAAAAGCAAATTACATCATGCCATGATGGACATGTGACTTTGGAACAAACCATTGCTGATTTATAGGGGGTTTTATGGGGAGTAACAGTTGACATTGCTTTAGATACACAAAATGGATGATTTAATGTAGATGCATGAGCAAAATATTTTAAACACCTTTCTCATAATTTGATGATTATTTTGGACAAATACTTATAAGAAATATATACAGCAACATGCATTTTAGAGCTAATCTGAAGAGCAGAACCTCACATTTACCGTTTCGGTCAGTTCAAAAACATCAAATTCCAGTATAGAATATGCCATTTTTGCAAGACAGATATCTGTTGGATTTTTGTATTAAATGAATGAGAAATGTCCCCTGATATAAAAGTGATCATTATTTGAAATGAAAAGTAATTGAGAAATTAGTAAAATTGATAATTGAGTCCATGGATGGCATGCACCCCTAATTATAGAATGACTCAATTATCAATATTATGATATTTTAAAACTTAATTTAAGAAGATTACGCAGCGTTGACTGTGTATCTTGTGATAAATTAGAAATAATCATACTTTAACCGTGTCAGTGTTTGGTTAAAATGAGGCAAATAATAAAGTTATTTTTCACATAAACAGTATAATACAAAATAAATACAATTTGCTTCAGTGATGATTTAAGTTCATAAATTAAATCACAAGTTAAAAAGTTAATAATACTATACCTTGGAACCGTTGTGTGCAGGCAAATCCTTAAAGACGATGGAGACCGGAGAGCGAAGCGTAGGGTGGGTGAGGAGATTGAAAATACTCTGTACATGTGCAGATGTTGATTATTTGTGAACACCCAAAGGAAACACTGTGCATTATCACTAAACGAGTGATAAAGCATATAATATTTTTAAATGAACACCAGATTTTATCACTAGCTGCCCAACACTAGGTTTTTATAACTCAGGATCGAAACAAATCCTGCCATAGATTGAACCTTACCAATTTTTTTTCACATATTGTTTGACTGGTAGGGGGTCAATAACTATATTGTTGCTGAAATTTGTACCAAAAAAAAGAAGGGTCAGCGGCTAAGTGTGTTACTTCTTGAATCATTTTAAACTTTCAAGATGTGGAAGGTTAAATGTCCAACACTCTACAGCTACAGTTCCAGCTGATGATTCCTCTGTCAATTCCAGAAAAGAAAACGACACTTATTCCACCCTTCTCCTAGAATATAGTTATGTACATTTAAAGGTACATATATTTAAGTCCTAGAATATAGGTATATACCTATATGTACAAAAAAACAGTTGATGTAAGATTGCCATTAAAGTTACTGTATCTTCATGATTGATTCTGATCTCTTTTCAGTTTGTTTTCACTCACAGTTTTTTCACAAGTCTGGAAAAAATATATGTATTTTTTTGTGGTTTTGCCTCCCACATTTTTCTTGCCTGTGAACTGTCTATTGCCTGGATAAGGATTAATTGTTTTGACCATTTTGGGCTGTTTTTTTGTTTCTTTTTCAAAGTAACCCATAGTATTCACCAGCATGTGTGTTTCTCTCTCTGTTGCTGATCGTGACGATGATGCTGGGAATGAACCTGGACTGAAACTTCTGATGCAGACGGTAGTGTAAATAGTCCATTCTGCTACATGTCTAGGTGTTTTCAGCAGAGGAGGGAAGATCTGTGTGGTCATGTTGCTCAAGAATCTTTAACAAATGGTCAACAGCATTGTTTTTCAGCTGAAACTGGGTTTCCCCGGTTGCTAGTGTTGATGTGTTTTCCTGGTCAGTGGTTGTTCCTCCAGGTACTTCAAACCTACGCTTGGTGCCTTGCTAAAGACATTCATTGCAGGGCCCACCTTCATTTTGTCAAAACGATTGGGAGGAGGGGTGTTTTTTGATAATTGGAGCCATTTTCAGTGACATCCCCTCTTGAAAATACAACAAATCTTTTAATGGATCAGTTGAAATCTCATTGTAGGAGAGGTTCTCCTTTTCTACTGTTTTTTGTTGAATCATAAAAATCTGTCCACAAAGTAGTGCACTCTTCAAGTTCCTCACGAGATTTGAGACCTTTGTCATGAATTATAGCCTCGTGTCTGGTCTTGCTGGACGTGGGTCAGTTTCATTGTGGTTCACATTGGCTCATACTTTTTGTTAACCACTTGTAACTAAATGTTTAAATTGGAATTGGTTATTGATCATATTATGTTTAACATACTTGGCAGCGTAAAGATCAGAGCAGCATTAGGCATTTGTGTTTATGGCAGGGAGGTGACAAACACATCAGACTTAATGGTTATTTAACAATATTCATTGTGCTTTTGTTGAATGCATAAAAACATTTAAAGCTAAATTTATAGAATCTAACATATTGTTTTTAAATGTAAAACTAACACTTTAATCAACTAATTAAAAAGATATTTGTGGAAAACTGTGACTTTTAATGTACATAATATAATTGCACACACACACAGTAATTTACTTATGTGTGTATATATATATATTTACTGATAAAAGTAAAGCTACAGGTATGCTTTTTTAATTTACAGACAGTCAAATTAAATTATACTAGTATGTTTTCAGCACATCATTGAACATGTATTTAGATATGTGTCTAATCAAGAATTCAGCTCATATTAATTCCTCTGCCATCTATTTTATCACGCGGTGGTTTTAGCTCGTGAACGGGACTTTTATTTTGGAACGGCGGTGTGACGTCATAAGGCCGCTCCGGCGTCTGTGGTGCTTCAGCTGAAGAAAGGTGAGTGTTTTAAGAGTTTAAAGTGTTTAAGTCAATGCAGACAGTACGGACTGTTTCGTGTGTTTTTAAAGTGATGTAAAATGGCTCAGTGATTGTCGAATGTAACATTGTAATAGCTAACTAACAGTAATGAACGTTATTTTGTTCGAGTACAGCGCTTTGTTCTCGAGTAACAGAAAAGAAGCGCCTCATTTCGCTCCAATCTCGTGATTTCGTTCATCATGAACAAGAATCACTGGCGAGTAGTGATGAGAAACATGTGCTTTCTGAAACGAGTCAGTTGAGCCGATAGCTGCGCAAAATGATTCACTCTGACGACACTTCCGGTTCAAAATGAGACGAGAACAACAAACACACTTAATAATGACTCCTTTAACAAACCAGCTCCCGATGCTTTCATGAAAGTGTCATCTATTAAATGTAATCTACAGATGTCTGAATAAGAATCGTCACTAGTGTTGTTTATCTGTATTAATCTAGTCCGGTGATGTAAGAGCGGTTCTCTATCACTCTCTGACTCTCTGATCAGTGCACTGGTTACTGAAACAGATGTAGTTTGGGTTTATTTTCTCTCATCTTAAACTTTACAGCGTGTCCAAACACACAGAGAAACTCCTGCTGAAGCACGTGACACACTTTTATAAAGATGACGTTAATCAAAGTGGAGAGTGAAGAGCTGAAGATTGAAGAAGTATTCAGAGTCAAACAAGAAGAAACTGAGGAACAAACAGGTTGGTTTTCTTTCTCAAATCAAATCTTGATATGGACTGGTATCTGTAAATATTAAGCCGTCTCACTAAATGAGGACGTAAACACATGAACAGCATCTCCAGAACTGCTCTTAGAGTCACTTTATGAGCATTTTACCGTTTGATTTGAGTAAAACTAGCATCATATCACACACACACAGAACTGTAAAGGTATTCACGCCAACCCGTCAAAATAAATGTTCGGTTTAATTTAAAGACGAGCATTTGCCAGAAATGTATTACTATTGTTCAGCAGCATGTACATAGCCTACTACTAAAAAGAAACAAACATAATTTAAGGAATAATCACACAACATTTCTTCCATGTTTTAATTTTAATAGTAAATCCCCTTTGTTTGCCAAAAATAAAGTTTGCTTAATTGTCAATAGTTAAAAGATAAATTAAATTAATGTTTTATGCCTTCATTTGATAACCAGAAAAAAATGTAAATACACAGAATTTCTGAGGAAAAAAAAATTTCATAAGGCTATTTTAAGAAAAATTTGAATAAATTGAGTTGTTTTTATGCATTTAAATAATTAGACATGCTAAAACACAGAATTAGGTAACAGTAAAACATATATAAAGAAGAAGAAAAAAAACTGAGAAAAAATAAAATATTTCATAGGGCCCTAAACATGTAATTTTTCTTAAACTTTTAATAAATTGATGTGAAAATGTGCAAGGTTTGTGATGTTAATTAATTAGACATGCTGTTTTTGATTAATAAAATTTAATTTAATCATTAAAAAGGAGTCCAGAAAAATTTAAATGGAAAAAAAAAACGGAATCTAGAAAAATTAAAACGGAAAAAAATGTATTTGGGAAAAACTAAAACAGAATTTGGGAAGAAAATATGTATTTCATAGGGCCCTATGACAAGCCAAAACAAATTAATTTAGGCTAAAACGAAACTGAAACCAACGTTGGGTCTCTCATTCGACACAAAATCATATATTTCCATATTCGTGATGTTCCAATATCCACATAAAACAAAATGTTTTGCATAACATCACGATGGTACGGTGATAACACTGATCAGCACAGATTTTACTACATAAACTGAGCAGTGTATTTTTTTCCCATATGTTTGACTGACTGTATTTTATTATGATAATGAACAGACTACATTGTCAAGGTAGCAAAGCTTAACTGTGTGTACGCATGCGGCGCCAGCACAATCACTTCAATTTTTTCCCTCTAACAGTGGAAGCAGCTACCCCTTTTAGTCATAAAGATAATCAGAATTGTAAAAGGTTTGCCTTTGTGTACATTCACAAAAAAACAAATCTTTGTGCTTTTATAATATAAGCCTAAAGAAAAATAGGATGCAGCTTTCTGCCGTCTGGTTTCTGTTCGCGCTGCACAAAAATGAACCGAAACTCTGCATACTAGGCTACTGGTTTCACAGTTTTTCGTTCATTTTCTTAATTTATTAAGTTAATAGTTAATAATCAGTTAAAGGGTACATAACGTACACAGTATCACCTAATCTCATGTTAATCTTGAGTATCTGTAGAGTAGTACCGCATCCTTCATATCTCCAAAAAGTCTTTAATTTTATCATATTTATAAAAGAAAAATACAGCTTTCCGATTCTCTCTGGAAAAAGCTGAGCTCCTGGAGGCGTGCCGTGGGCGGAGCTATAATACTGATGTTTCGTATTGTTTCCATTAACATAAATTTACTTATATGCTAATTTCCAACAAAAGACAGAAATCTGATGCAGTTGTACTTACATGAATGGGGTCTTTTATCACTGGGACCGCTCCATGTTTTAATAGCAAACGTTGTGCAAATCCAGCATCGACCTGGGCCTTGTTTATAAAACATTCATCACTGAAATGATGAGAACACACAAACGCACTTGCTACACTCCGTTGCTGCCCCAGAAAAACAAACTGGATCCACTGTTCGTGTAACGCTGGGTTCTTTGGGAAACTTTCCCTCACATCCAAAAACACTTATTTGGAGACATTCTCGAACAAATCCTGTGGAGCGCTGCCGACGATTTCCAGATGAAGTGTGTTGATGAGCGAGGTCTCGCTCTCCTCTGGTCGACATGTGCGTGGGCGCGCTTTTCCAAGAGAAATGCTCATATAAGGAGTTCCACCACTGTCTACGTCATTAGATCCACGATCGAAAAAAAAACAGCCGAAACTTGTGCCAACCCGGAAATAAGATTTTAGGCACAGAAATTCTCCGTCATTCGTCCAAATTATTTTTTAAAACTTTGGCCATGTTTAGCATGAGAAGCCATCTCTTTAACACTGTGAACAACTCTGAATACATGAAACGCCATTGTAGCCCCCCTTTAATGAGCGTCGGTTAGGAAAAATAACCGGAATGAACATCTCTAGTTTGTTTACAGCTTTACTACAAATACACTGGTTAAGCTATATGGCATAGCAAAACCATGGTTAATTTGTGGTCACCTTAGTTTAACTATAACTACGATGTTTTTTTTTTATTTGTAGAAAACCATGGTTAACTTTTATAGAGATACATAGGCCTATGTAATTAAAGCATTGTGTAATTGAGTGCAGAAATGACGGTGAGTAATCTTACCTGACGCTGATATTACAGTAGCCAGTCTTAACAGTTCACACCAGGGCTCTCCAACCCTGCTCCTGGAGAGCTACCATCCTGCAGACTTCAGTTCCAACCCTGCTCCAAAACACCTGTCTGTAATTATCAAGTAGCCTTGAACACCTTGATTAGCTGCTTCAGGTGTGTTTGATTGGGGGTTAGAGCTGAAATCTGCAGGACAATAGCTCTCCAGGAACAGGGTTGGAGACCCCTGGTTTACACCATATGGCTCTTGATTTTATTTTATTTTATTTTTTTCTGGGAGGCAAAGATCGAAAATTCACATAGTAATAAAGGCGTTCAGGTAGTTCATGTTGGCCTAAAAACACAAGGAAAAGAGATGTGAAAAATATTGTTGGCAATCACAGACATTCACATTCGGATGGGATTAGATTTCTCTGAGGATCACTGAGTTTGATGAAAAACAGGTAATTTTCTCTGAAATTATTACCGGGTTTGTGTGAGAAAAACAAGTGCAAACATAAGTTCTAATAGAAGTCAAAATCTGCTCAGGGGTAATAATGGAACAACAAAAAAGTGAATAAAGTTTAAAAAGTAATTTTCAGTATTACTTACAACAGGATCTGCATTTTCAGATGTTAAAATAAAAGGTTTTGTTTAATAAGACAATACATAATAATGTGTTTAAAATCCACACCTTTCACAGTAAAAAGATAAATCAATCAAAAAAAAAAAAGATCATTTTCAAAATACATAATGCATAACGCATGTGAGTATAAATTGGTGCATCACTTGCTGCAATTGACAAGTGATTTTGATCCGAATCAGAAAGCGCTTTATTGCTTACACAAACTAGGAATTTACCTTGGTTTTGGAGCACACATAGTACACACAGATAAATAAGACTTTTTGGATCTAAGGCTAAGTTCACACTGCAGGGCTTAATGCTCAATTCTGATTTTTTGAAAAAAATAAATTTTTTTGCAAGGCCGTTCACATTTCTAATTAAATGCGACCTTTTGTGATCTCCTGTGTGAACGTGAAATGACCCAGAAGTGACCCGCATGCGCAGAAGAGTACTAAACGGTCAACGACATCACTCATTGTTTGCGGAAGTAGCTAACGTTAAACATGGATGTCAACAACAGTGTAGTCAACAGCGGAGCTCTTTTTGCAATATTAAAGTTATTTTCCCAATGGAGCCAGGATCATCTGTAACCACGCTCAGCCATTTCACTGGAAATGTTTTCATAAACCAGCCGGTTTCGATAAGAGCCCTCGAGTTTGGCCTGAATAGAGCTGTCACCCCAAATATTAATTAAATCTGTGACCTCACTTCCCTTCCATTGACTGGTCTCAGCAGCATCGTCCGCCATGGTTGTTGTTTATCTTCTCGTTCCCGCCTACTTCAACGCAGAATTATGACGTTTGTAGCGTATCAATGACATACGGGTCGGATACATGTGGCCTGGCTGTTCAGACGGAGGTCGCATTTCAAAAGATCGGATACGTATCTGATTCAGGACCACATACCCAAGTGGCCTGGGTCACATTTGAAAAGATCGGATCTGTGTCGTTCAGACTGTCATGAAAAGATCAGATACAGGTCGCATAGGGGCAAATCGGAATTGGGTCGTTTCAGCCTGCAGTGTGAACATAGCCTAATTGACTCCTTCAACTTTGTCCAACATTTGCAGGGTTCTACTCATGAAAAAGGCCACACCCTGGATTTAATATTATCTTTGGGCCTTTCTGTTGGTGATATTGAAATTCAAAACTCAGTTTTTTCAGATCATGTGTTTATTCTCAGTAGTATTTTTACTTCATGCATCACTCAGTTTATCTGTCCTCCAGCTCGTCAGATTCGTTATGTGACCACAGCTGCCATCGAGAGATTTAAAGGGATACTCCATCCCAAAATTGTCGCTATTCACGTACCACCATGTCGTTCCAAACCCGTAAAAGCTTCGTTCATCTTCGGAACACAATTTAAGATATTTTGGATGAAAACTGGGGCTTGAGACTGTTCCATAGACTGCCAAATAAATAACAGTGTCAAGCTCCAGGAAAGTATGAAAAGTATCATCAGAATACTCCATCTGTCATCAGTGATTCAACCGTAACGTTATGAAGAGACTAGAATACTTTTTGTACATGAAGAAAACAAAAATAATGACTTTATTCAACAACTCCTCTCCTCTGTGTCTCTCCACATCACCGTAGCTCCATTTTGGAAATTCTGACAGGCAGCATACACTCTTGTTTCAGCCGTGCCACAATGATAAGTTTTTTTACATATATTTACTCTTTGGTTTGAAAGCAAACAGCGCATCGGCGCAGCGCGGCCGACAGAAGAGTGTACGCCGCCTGCGTACTGCTCAGATTATGGGACTCACAGCTGAAAGTGCCCTACCTAACTTTGGGCTGTTCTTTTTATCAACCAGAGTTGGTAATGCTCAAAAATATTAAGTTATAGACACTGAAGTGGCTTGAAAAAAAAAATTAGTTGATAAAAAAATACATGAAGTCAGTCCTGGAGCAATCTAGAAAAGTAATGGGTTGAAAGTCAAGTGTCTCATGAGTTTCTATTTCAAATCTGAAGAAAATACCATGAAAATTGAGATTCCTGCAACCATTTTTTCTGATACTATGTCTTGTCCCCCCCCCCACCCCCCCAAATATAAAAAAATATTTACCAACTGTATTGAAGGGTTCTACAAACTATTTTAGTCATTAAACATACCACTGCATGTTTTTTTTCAGTTATAAAACACTAGACAGAAACTTAGACCTCAAATAAGTGATTTATTTGAGCACTAGAAAAATACAATAAGAATGTGAATAAGAAAAGTAAAAAAGATATAACTTTGTATGCCAATTACAGAACATCATGAGATTGCTAGAAATGCAGCATTTACAATGAATTACAATGAAAATACGTGCTGATGTGCTGATGGCCAGTTATAAATATGGTAATCATATAAATGCGCCAAAAAGTCAATAAATCACACTCTATTCATATAGATGGCGTTCACATCGATAGCTGTGATTACACAGTAACAGCGAGCTGATTTGCGCTCAAACAGATGGTAATCATGCAGATACAGGCACATTTAACATAAAACACACTCACACATATATAAAAAATGTTGAAAAATAAAGAAAAACTCAATCGCTAAGTTCTGCCTCCATCAGATGACAGTTGCGTCAGAGCGCGCGTCACGAGAGGGCGCCAGAATTCAAATATACTATCTTTTGCCTATCTTTCACTTTTTTTTTTTTTTTTTTTTTTTTTTTGTGGGTCGTCTCATTCTGTTTGTGACACTGTTTGCTACAAAACCATGCCGTTTTTTTTTTTTACTACCAAGATGCAGTTTCTGAGCATGAGTTATTCCATAACGGACACAAACAATTCTGTCCCTGAAGAACTGAAATGTAAACAAAGGAATTATCATCCATATTACAACGTTATTGCTTAGTTGGACTAAATGTGTACTTAGAGTCGTTCAGTGGACCCTTACCTTTCTAACTAAACCGGGATTTACAGCTGTGGATGTGTTTATGACTCGTTATTATGACAAATCTGGTTTTGATGTGTACTGCTTACACAAATTTAGCAAATGCAAACCCGATTCCAAAAAAGTTGGGACCTCTTCTTTTTATAACAGTCTGCAAACGTCTGAGGACTGAGGAGACAAGTTGCTCAAGTTTAGGAATAGGAATGTTGTCCCATTCTTCTTAGGTGGTCTTTGTCACATCTTCCTCTTTATGATGCGCCAAATGTTTTCTATGGTTGAAAGATCTGGACTGCAGGCTGGCCATTTCAGTACCCGAATCCTCCTCCTATGCAGCCATGATGTTGTAATTGATGCAGTATGTGGTCTGGCATTGTCATGTTGGAAAATGCAAGGTCTTCCCTGAAAGAGACGACATCTGGATGGGAGCATATATTGTGCTAGAACTTGTATATACCTTTCAGCATTGATGGTGCCTTTCCAGATGTGTAAGCTGCCCATGCCACACGCACTCATGCAACCCCAAACCATCAGAGATGCAGGCTTCTGAACTGAGCGCTGATAACAACTTGGGTTGTCCTTGTCCTCTTTAGTCCGGATGACATGGCGTTCCAGTTTTCCAAAAAGAACTTCAAATTTTGATTCTTCTGACCATAGAACAGTTTTCCACTTTGCCACAGTCCATTTTAAATGAGCCTTGGCCCAGAGAAAACGCCTGCGCTTCTGGATCATGTTTAGATATGGCATCTTTTTTTACCTATAGAGTTTTAGCCGGCAACGGCGAATGGCACGGTGGATTGTGTTCACCGACAACGTTTTCTGGAAGTATTCCTGAGCCCTTGTTGTGATTTCCATTACAGTAGCATTCCTGTATGTGATGCAGTGCCGTCTAAGGGCCCGAAGATCATGGGCATCCAGTATGGTTTTCCGGCCTTGACCCTTACGCACAGAGATTGTTCCAGATTCTCTGAATCTTTGGATTATATTATGCACTGTAGATGATTCAAAGTCTTTGCAATTTTTCTCTGAGAAACTCCTTTCTGATATTGCTCCACTATTTTTTGCCGCAGCATTGGGGGAATTGGTGATCCTCTGCCCATCTTGACTTCTGAGAGAAACTGCCACTCTGAGAAGCTCTTTTTATACCCAATCATGTTGCCAATTGACCTAATAAGTTGCAAATTGGTCCTCCAGCTGTTCCTTATATGTACATATAACTTTTCCGGCCTCTTATTGCTACCTGTCCCAACTTTTTTGGAATGTGTAACTCTCATGAAATCCAAAATGAGCCAATATTTGTCATGACATTTCAAAATGTCTCACTTTCAACATTTGATATGTTATCTATATTCTATTGTGAATAAAATAGAAAATTTTTTTAGGAGATTTGTAAATTATTCCATTCCTTTTTTTACTCACAATTTGTACAGTGTCCCAACATTTTTGGAATTGGGTTTGTACATTCTTTATAAGCTTTCCATTGAAAAACAGCGATCTGTCGTCGATGCTTGAGGCTTAGATCTTTATATTGATGTGTAGTTTGTCAAGATTAAATTTGTCCCGTTTCAATTAAACAATTCATAAATACTGACATGTGCAAACAAGGAGAGTTGAGGATGCCGGTGTCTAGGTGCAGGTTAACAGGTTAAATTATATTGTCCCTGGTTCAGAAATACATTTGTATATAAAAAAAAAAAAAAAAGGAAGCAGTGGCTCGGACAGACTAAAGTATGATTTCTATTTTAAAAGTTGCAATCTAATCCTGATTACATGAAATAATCTGCTTCCAAGCAGGTTTAAGCTAACGGACCAGTAGCTATGACGGCAACTCCAGGATAAGCTTCGAAGAACCTAACAATCCATCACTCTCTTCTCAGTTGTTTAAAAGGCAGTTATCAAAATTTGATCAAATGTTTGAACACAACTACAGAAACCTTATTAAACGGATTTCATGTAAGGCAACACAGTTTAGTTCACTTTGAATCAGCAGTAGACGTAGATATAGGAAATATGTGACCCTGGACCACAAAACCAAACATAAGGGTCAATTTCTCAAAATTAAGATTTATACATCATCTAAAACCTGAATAAACAATATTTCCATTGATGTATGGTTTGTTAGGACATTATTTGGCAGAGATACAACTATTTGAAAATCTGGAATCTAAAGTGCAAAAAAATCTAAATATTGAGAGAATCGCCTTTTAAAGTTGTCCAAATAAAGCTCTTAGCAATGCATATTACTAGTCAAAAATTCAATTTTAATATTTTTACAGTAGAAAATGTACAAAATATCTTAAGAAAATGATCTTTACTTGATATCCTAATGATTTTTGGCATAAAAGAAAAATCAATAATTTTGACCCATACAAACGTATTTTTGGCTATTGCTACAAATATATCTCAGCGATTTAAGGCTGGTTTTGTAGTCCAGGGTCACATTTACATTTTATTAAAGATAAAAAGATTCCACAAAAACAGGGAGAGAGAAAGATCAATCACTAAACACAGCAATTACATATATATTACTAAAACAAACAAACAGAGAGATACTTCTATGATAAGCACATCGAGAACGACTCCCACTTACCTGTAGAGGGGCAACCTTAACCACATGATTTCATCCAACGTGCCTCTCTGAAAATAAACTAACATTAGGTACAGTCTTCCAGCAACAACCTAGCCAACATTTTGTTGCCGACCAAATATGACGCAGGAAAAAAAAAAAAAAAGGGGGCGGTGACTGGAGACACGATTCCATCTAGTCAATTATATACTCTTTCCGCTGCCCATTAATATGGCAACCGAACAGACTCACCAACCACATGCAGGCAGGAAGAACTTCATTAGACCTGCCAGAGTTTAATTTTCTAATAAAAGATGATCATTTTTTACATGATTTTTTACATTTAATTACATTTTAGCAGATTTTGTCTCCTAAAACAAACAAATTTTAATAATAACAACCTTTTAAAAACACTAACAAATTCAAAAAAAATCAACCATTTAAATTCCAAGACAGTAAGCACACATCTAAAAATATATAAAACCATTTAACACCTGTACATTTACATTTATGCATTTAGCAGACGCTTTTATCCAAAGCAACTTTCAGTGCATTCAAGCTATAAATGTTTTTTGTTTTTCAGTATGTGTGTTCCCTGGGAATTGAACCCACAACCTTTTGCACTGCTAATGCAATGCTCTACCACTGAGCTACAGGAGAAGCAAAAAAGTTATCATTGATACTACAGTAAAACTACAATCAACCAAAAAGATTACAGAATATAATTACATTTACTCAAATACTTTACAACACTGTTATAAGTTTGACCAAAGTGATAGAATCCTGAAAAATGATACTTAGAAGTTATTATATACAAGCAGCCCTGAAAAAAAATCAGCCTTTATGTGTGCGTGGGCCTGACTACTCGATTGATCTAACATCACTAGAAGAGAAATCTAGCCATGAGTAGATGCCAAAAGCAGGTCATGTGTTCAATTTATTCTTCTTGTTTCACCTTAGGTCTGATGACAGTGAAAGAGGAGAGTGAAGCTCTGAACGAAACGGATGAGAAATACAAGCTTGAGAAACATTACGAGTTCATAACTGAAGAAAACCCATTTACTTGCTCACAGGCTGAAAAGAATCATTTTACCTGTCATCAGTGTGAGAAAAGTTTTAACCTAAAAGGAAGCCTTAACAGGCACATGAGAGTTCACACTGGAGAGAAGCCTTACACATGCCCACAGTGTGGAAACAGTTTCACTCAGAAAGTAATCCTTATCAGACACATGAGAGTTCACACTGGAGAGAAGCCTTACACCTGCCAACAGTGTGGAAATAGTTTCAATCTATATGGAAACCTTAAAATCCACATGAGAGTTCACACTGGAGAAAACCCTTTCACCTGCCAATGGTGTGGAAAGAGTTTCACTCAAAAAGTAAGCCTTAACAGGCACATGATAACTCACACCGGAGAGAAGCCTTTCACCTGCCAACAGTGTGGAAATGGTTTTAATCAAAAAGCACACCTTATCACACACATGAGAACTCACACCGGGGAGAAGCCTTTCACCTGCCAGCAGTGTGGAAATGGTTTTAATCAAAAAATACACCTTATCTCACACATGAGAACTCACAACAGAGAGACAGAGTTGCAATCAGCTTTAAAGTCTTGAAGTCCATACGAGAAATCAAAGGCTGCATTTACACTTGTCATTAACATGCGACCTGTATCCGGAAGTTGTCCACATGCACATTGAAAAGACAAGTGTAAATGAGCTTCTGATCGTAATGTCATCCAATAATCACGTCCTGGTCCAGAGGTAGTCGAGGACGCATTGTGATCAGATCTCAATGTAATGTAAACTCAATCCAGCCATGAAGTCTGCATTCGCAGGTCAACGTGATGCAAATCCCCGCCCCCTCTCCCGAACTGTCAGAAGAAAGATGGAGGATACCAGGCCGTGGAGCGCTAGTGAGACTCCTACACTTAACTCCGTGTCTACACTGAACGTGACGGTTGTTGTGCTGCGCTGCAACAGCATGAGGCTCTCCACACTGAACTGTTGCAAATCATTTGTTCTTTGTGTCAGTACCTCATAAACAGAATGAAACAGCAGTTTACTGTCTGGGATTTGTCGTGTCGCGCCACATCCAGTGTAGACCGCATCACTGATGATATTATTTTGTGACGTGTAAGACTCATTTAAATATTGCACGGGAAAGAGGGATCTGATCGGTTATCCAGATAGAGAAGTCACTTGATGTTGCCAAGTGTAAACACGCCATGTCCTGATTGACTGATGATCCGATCTGCTTGATCAGATCACGATGATCGCATGTTAATGTCAAGTGTAAACGTAGCCAAACTGGACAAATGCCTTTTGTCTAAGAGAACTGTAGAAACCGTTTCACTCTAAAAGGAAGCAATAACAGGCACATGAGAATTCACATTGTAGAGAAAGAGTTTTGATCAACTTGTTATTGTTACCAAACGTTATTTTTCATTTACAATTACTTCTGTTCATTTGGTTCTTTTATCCAAAGCAAATTACAGTTGAGGAAAACAACAAGCGATTCATCATAAGATGGCAATAAACATGAGAAGTGCCTGTTATACAAGTTTTCAGCCATCGTTCAAAACCATAAATCTAGGACAGAAATATATTAAAGGGTTACTCCAAGGCAAAAGGAAAATTTTGTCATTAATCACTTAGCCCCATGTCGTTCCAAACCCGTAAAAGCTTTGTTCATCTTCAGAACACAATTTAAGATATTTTGGATGAAAACAGGGAGGCTTGAGACTGTCCCACAGACTGCCAAATAAATAACAGTGTCAAGGTCCAGGAAAGTATGAAAAGCATCATCAGAATACTCCATCTGCCATCAGTGATTCAACTGCCTGCGTACTTCTCAGATTTGTCAAAATGGCACTACGCTGATTTGGAGAGAGACAGAGAGGAATTGTTGAATAAAGTCGTTATTTTTGTTTTCATGTACAAAAATATTCTTGTTGCTTCATAACGTTACGGTTGAATCACTGATGACAGATGGAGTATTCTGACGATGCTTTTCATACTTTCCTGGACCTTGACACTGTTACTTACTTGACGAACTAAGCTTTTACGGGTTTGGAACGACATGGGGGTAAGTGATTAATGACATTTTCATTTTGGGATGGAGTATCTCTATAAGTAAGGAATAATGTACACCTGCCGGTTGTAATCGCAGAATAACCTCTGACAGGGTGATCAGAACCCCGAAGTGGAGGGGCCTTGTATTACTCTGAAGGGGGTTATTCTGTGATAACAACCTGCTGGATGTACATTATCCCACTTATTACACAGCTGCTTGCCACATAAATCAATATTTTGTGTCTAATTATTTATTTGAGTTAAAATATTTGAATGCAATGCTTCTGTGACAAAAGCAATTACTAACAATCTGCAAGTTCAAATTAGACGGGCATTTAAGGGATACGGTGCATTCAATTTCACCACCTAAATAATTAAGGTGATAAAATGTTTTAAAATCTTACCAGTTTGTTAGTTATCTTATAATCCATTACGGCATACAAAACAATCGTCGTAAAATGGCAGCAGCTACGCTTGTATATGAAACGAGAGAGCGAGTCCGTGAAACCAGGATGACATAAATAATTTTACACATCATATTGAATTGAGTTTTAATATGTTATTAGCTAACCAAACACAAAGCTTCTACGAAGAGAAAATATTTCTAGCAAGAGTATAGCGGCGACTGAGCCTGTGTTATTAGTTTTTACCGGTTGTTATCGAGGGATAACAGTCCTCAGAATGTCAAGACTGACCAATCAGAATCAAGTATTCCACAGAGCCCTGTAATAAGGGAAAATAAGAGCATAGGTTAAGATTAAGGTTAACCTTTATTGTCTCTTACTGTATTATCAACACAAGGAAGACTAACAAAATAAATGTTATTAACAACAGATAAACAAGAGTAATTGACATCTTAATGAATTACCGTGAAAGACAAAGGAATAAAGTACATAAGAAGTGAGTAAATTGGGTGTTGCTATGTCAGAGTAACGTTATCTAATGCAAAGATAAACTTGCTTCTCTGAAACTAGCCTTGAGCACGCAGCGCTATAGGTGCTGATCTCCTGGAACACAAAAGGGTCCTAAAATCTGGAAGATGCAGATGAGGCCCTGAAGTAGGTGCATAAGGTTCTTAATCTGGAACACGCAGACAAAAGTACCATGAAGAGAAGGTTTAACCTTGGAGCTTAACCTTGTTGTAAATGTCTGTATGTCTTCTGCCTCTCTGGGCTAGAGACTCAGAACTTGGTCAATCTGCTCCTGGCTCTCTGGGATGGAGACTGCATCTGTTGTGTTGCTGAATGAAGACTCTGTATGAAGGGTCTCTGTTAAGGCAGGGGTGGGCAATTAATTTTCCCAAGGGGCCACATGAGAAACTGGGGCGGTTGTTGGGGGCTGGACCAATACACTTGTGACGTGTGCGATGAGGCTGAGAGCTGTGGGATGGAGTGAGGCTGGTGGAGTAAATGATAATGCACGACACCTGCACCATTCACCGATCTTGAGTCCAATGGAGGAGCTCCAGAAGGATAAAAGGAGGAGTGATGACAGTGTTGGACGAGAGAGGACCAGGCCTGCATTTTATGTTGTTGTTTTGTTTCTGTTTGTGCGCTGCAGTCGTCCGTGAGGGGCTGTTGAGCTATTTTAAGTTTTGTGTTTATCTTATTATTAAAGTTTTGTTTAAATGTTTGCCAGTTCCTGCCTCCTCCTTCCCGATTTAAGTGTTGTTACACATTTCTTAGCTCAGTTCTGCCCAGTATATGATATATCTTTATAAAAAAACAGTAAGTGAAAAATTACAGTGATACAATGAAAATGGGGAGCACACAATAGGGCCTTTCGCACCGCTTTAGTTCCAGAACTAAATGTACAGTACTAAAGTACTGTGATGATTTTGCGCAAACTATTTCCCAGTACTATTTAAAAGGTTGCCTTCGCACCAACAGTGTTTGCTAGGAAGTGACATAAGCCGGTCGATAGCGATGTCATTTGGTTCTCGAAAAAGGCAGTCCGGTACTAAAATCGCACCCAGTGCGAAAAAGGACAAAAAGTGGGTAGTTCCACAATTAGTTCTGGTACTATGAAAATGTTCCTGCGGTGCGAAAGGCCCTAATTATATCACTATCTAATGAACATTCACAAAAAGTTTTGAAAATGTGGATTTTTTTTAAGTTTCAAAAGCTAGCATTACAACTTTATACTAAAAACAAGTATTTCAAAGACCAGCATCACATTAACTGTATATAAAAAGCAATAAATGCCCCAGTGTTGTTTGTTTGATTGTTTTATGATTGTTGATTTGATTGTTAAGTTTTTTTCTTGTTAAGTGAGAGAGCAGACAGCTCTCCATGCTTTCGAATCGCTCTCGCTGTACTTTAATGTGATTCAACGATCGGTCTGTGCAGTGATGCCTTCAGTCAAACACACCTAATATGTACTCATATTTTCATTGCTTTGACCGCTCTCTGTATCCCTCCTTCTCACCTACAGTGCCAGCACGTTATTGGTCAAACTACTTTTCGTTCATTACCTTCAGCAAGTATGAAAACAGGAAAACTAAGCCAAAACCTGGATATTTTAGACAGTACAGAAATCCTGGCCAGGATGTGTCTGGGAAAAATATGGTAATCCCTAATGCTGTATAGTAGGATTTGATTTTGGACACGGCACAAGACTTGATAGGTCAGATAAAGGAAACATCTGAACTGCATACTTATGGTGTGTGAATAGGGTTGGGAAACACTACTACTTTATGCTCTGTCAGTGTTTCCCAATCCTAGTTCTTTAGTACCTCCAACTCTTTCTCTCTTTTCTGACCCATTCAAGTTTCTGAGGTGTCTGTACTAATTAGCTAATCCATTAAATCAGGTGGGCTTGATTAGGTAGACATCTAAAATGACTAAACCAGGATTAGACCACAGTTCAATTAGGACATTTTAGTAATTTTTTATAAACGTGCATTAGAAAAAAAAAATTGCTGGTGTCCATCTTGAGACAAAACAAAGGCATTGATATATTTTAAGAGCAATCAGTGCAAGTTTCTTTCAGTTGAAACAGCTCAGATTTACATTTTAATCTGAGACTAGGTTTAAGCCTTGTTTGTAAAACTGGGGGTTAGTTGCACTTTGGACAACACTCGTGAAGGGTCATGAAACCCCAGATATGTTACATACTGAGAACACTAAAAGCACTCAAAAAAAATTATCAGTGAGTGCAAATCTCTTTGGCTCTTCTTTCCTGATCTTCAGTCAGGCTCAGTGGGGCGATTTTATATTTGCTGGTGGAACATTATTTAACAAAGATGCTCGGCTTTCCATACTTGTTTGACAAGGTATCGTTTTTCACCAAGAAGCTCAAATTCTGGGGTCTCATCTATGGTGTACCAAATCACTTAAAGTAATTAACAAAACTTGGAAATCAAAACATCCCCTGAAATAATGTATAAATGAAGCAATCATTTATCAATATGTAGACAAATAATTTAAAGGAGTCGTGAACTACATTTTAAATGGTCCTCTCAGGTGCACTTATGTAAGTAGTAGTTTTCATCAAAAACTGTCATAAATTAGAAATGTTTCTAACCTGATGTAATGCCTCTAATTTGTTAGTTACTCCAGTTAAAGGGACACGTCTCATTAAAGACTGAAGTGTAAATGCCCAGTGTTATGATAAACATCTTTTTATGAAATCTGTATTACATTTGGACCTCTTGGAAACTTTTCCTTTACATTAGGTAACTATTTTAAGTCCAGTAATCCTGTTTCCTGTCATCTGTGAGTTCACTGACACACCTGTGGAATGGCCACAGAGGCACTGAAGAAGTTGATGCAGTTTTGTTCATCATAATCATGAGAAAGTAGAAAACCAGTCAGATTGGCAGCTTGTTTTCAATAAAAGCTGTTTTTGGATTAGCAAGGAAATTTTAAGTTCTGAAATTTATAGTATGTTTTTATCGAACATTTGACATTAAATTTTGAATTCTCATTTAATGACCCCTTTAAATAATTTCTTTATTCTCAAGTCATAGTTCACTATAATTTACGTGATCCTTATGAATATTACAAATGTATTATCAAATGAATATTATTGTGTAGAATTTTGAGACCTGTATTTTAAAACTATGCATGGCTGATGTTTCCATTTCAAAATATTTATTTTGCCATTAATTGCAATTAAAATGAATTGAGTATGCACAAGTATTTTGCACAATACTGTACTGAATGTTTTTGTTGTTGTTCCATCAAATATGTACGTATATGCAACAATACCCTTTATTTTTAGCTTCACATTATTGTAGTATCGCAATTATTTTAAATAGTAAAGAAATAGTCCACAAAGTTTTCAAGGCAATTGAAATTGCTAAAGTTAGCAGTGGCCTTGTCTGATCTCGTGCTGTAGCATTTAAATTTAGTGTCAGTACAGACATCCACTGCCCGGTTAGAGCTGTTAATGTATGGAGTTGTTCAGTGTTCAAAGGTTAATTGATCCTTTTTTGTTGATCTATTGATTTTATAGTTGTTTACTCAATGGTTCACAGTTTTTCCTGTTATACTCGTTATTTTCAGATGACACGTACGTATTACTGCAACACTGAAGTCTGTTAACTGATGTTGCTCCACTTTAATTTTCTCTCCACAGATTCAGTTTATGTAGGATACCATGTTACACGCGTAGCAACGCATTTGCATTTAAATGGCTCTGCACGGCTGTATATGGCCATTGCGATGCTAAGAAAATATACACAGAGTGGTAGTAGTTATGAATCTCGTTGATCTGATCTAGAGAATTCTAGCCTGTGTTGGGTTTGAATGAAGTGCAGTCACATCAACAGCGTGAGCCAGATCTGCATCTGAGAGCTCTGGGATGTTCCTGCATTTCTTCTCACAAAACTCCTGGATTTCTGCTCTCAGGTTCCATGCTCTTTTAAGCTCCTTGTCAGTATGTTCACTTTCATACTCCTGTCTGTTTCAGTGCTCTTGCTCTGATGAAGTTAACTATTTTACTTACAATATCAGTTACATTTTTCATATTTGTAGCAATGACTTGCACAACACCTCCTGATGTGCAATGCAATGCAAAAACATCAGTCACTGTTCTGGTTTTATTTCAGTCACTTTATCTTGCATCCGTTTCAAAAGTCCGGCTTTGTTTCCTGTCAGATTTGGACAACCATTGGTTGTAACACCTGTTAGTTTGTCCCATTTTAGTCCCAGTTTGTCCATGCATGAATTTACCTCTGTGAACAATTTGCTGCCTGTGGTCATCCCTTTGTGGTCGCTCCTTCAGCTTCAGATGTCCGTACCCGCTCTGCATTCATCAAATGCTTGTATTTCTCTACATGTTTGGTCTCGTAATGGCGATTCAAATTGTAAATCTTAAACATAGCTATCTGTGCTGCACAAACTAAGCAAACAGCTTTATCTTTGCCTTCAGTAAATAAGATATTTAAGGGCTAATGACAAACTCACCTTTCTTGAAAGCTGTCCTGCATGATTGCGAACACATCTGATTGAGGGTGAATATGGTCACACACAGGGACATATGTAAATAAAAAAATAGCAGTTGCCAAAATAAAAGCAGTGTGGTTGTATTGCATGCACCTAATTACACCTATTTGTCTGTGACTTTTAATTGACCAATTACCTCACGTGGGCCGGTCAAGGATCGCCAGAGGGCCGGATGTGGTAAGGGGGTTGTACAATGCCCAGGTTTGTGTTAATGTCGCTCTTCTTACAGATTCAGAATGTATCTGTAAAGGTTTCAATTGGACAGGCTAGAGACTCAAAACATTGTTGATTTGTTACTGTCTCAACTTAACAGGCAGGAAACCTCAGTACATTGTATTGTTGTTATATCTGTTCACTCCTGTCACCTCACTACAGTAATTTAAAACTTTCACTAGTGCATTTTTTATTTTGACTCTTATGGGGAAAACAACAATACAACATGCCTTTTTCCCCATGATTTTCCCCTCTGTCAGGTCTTTGGCAACATTGTCCACCTGAGTTAAGGTCCTGATATACTTCAAATGAAACCAAAGAATGAACTGATTGACGTCATTTCAAACAAAATCAGGCTGAAACGGAGTTCGTTTGAGTTTGTTTATGGCTCCTAAACACCTTTGAGCTACCATTGGTCCGTTGCGATTACGCAGTCAATGGGTGTGTTCTGGAACTCCACCTTCTTTGATGTGTGATTTTAATTTTTTTCCCGGTTTGCTTCTCATTCCATGGAGGTCAGACAGGAGAATAACATCTAGAACAACAACACCACGTTAGCAACATGAATACACTGGAGGGTCGAGTAGCAGAGCTGGTACAGATGTATACACACCTGTATGATCACTCACAGAGAGATTTTAAAGACTTGGAGAAGGCTTTTAATTACTGGAAAGAAATTGCATTGAAGCTTGATGTCGGTGATCCAGAGTTATGCAAAGCAATGTGGAGAAAGATCTGAGACCACATTAGAGGCCGTTTATTTTTTGTAAGCTCTCGTGTCAAAAATTGTGGTTTCGGTGTTTCAAATGAATGTTGTTACACCACACCGCTGCAGCTGTTGTTTTTCAGTATGGCAATTTAAAAGTTGCAATAAATTAAGTGCCAAAAGAACATACAATAATAAACTTTTGATTTGATCAAAATTACATCATGACACCACTCAAAGTATAAAAAGGCGTAATAACTTACCAAATTTAATGGACAAAATGAGCAATATTAAAGTAACAAACAGGTGTGTGTTAGAGATGAGATGAGTCCAACAATTTGTTGTTGTTTTTCACATCATGCTAAATTTTTCAGACTATGAGCCATTCACACTTCTTATAGAAGACTGGTTATGGAAATAGAATGGTTCTTTTGTATTGCAAACACGATACTTAACTGCTGCTAATCATTATTCTTTTGTCTGTACCGGACTGACCATTGGTACACACCTCACACCTAGATACACTTCATCATTGTGCATCATCATGCATTCGATTTACACTACTAGAGAAAAGCCTGTGATGTATTCTTAAACTTGTTAAAACAGTGTTCTACAAATGATTTTTACAGTAATGGTTCAATATGCAGTTAACAGAAACATAGTGCAAATAAACTCTATTTTTACTGATAATATATATCAGTATTATTATGCCAATAATCATAAATATATACTGGCATATAATAGGCCAACCCTATTTATATTGATTTGATATTCTAAAAGGCAGATCATTATAGAAAGTTAAATGTTTATGTAAATAATAGGCTTGATGTAAATAATGAGCTACATGTTAATGTTTTTACTAATCGTATGTGTATTCAATGGAATGAAAACAGCCACATACTCATTGGTAGCACACAAAGCTCAATTTTATTGTCACATTAGCTGTACATTTGTTATATACTTACATTCGCATGTACTGTAGTGATTAAACAGGCAAATTAGCTGCTCAGCTGGGCAAGGGCCCATCATGCAGTCCACTTGAAACAACTCAATTTTGCCATGGAACACAACCCTCCAACAGAACAGGTAGTTGCTTTTAGCCTCGGTCATTCTCCTCCAATCGCAAGGTCGAACCTCACCAGCTGGCATAGTGACATCAGCCAGGTTTAGTGTGATGTACCTGGCTTTTTCTGCTGATGCAACATCTGTTGATATCAGGTAGTTGTGTAGGGCCACGCAAGCTTGAACAATACTCACTGCTTTTCTAACAGAACTCTCGATGGGGCGACTGAGAATTCGGAACAGAGATGCCATAATGCAAAAGGCATTCTCTATTGTGCGATGTGCTTGTCAGTGTCTGTAGTTGTACACCCTCTGTGCAGATGTGAGATTCTTCTGTTATTAATAGAAAACTCCATATTCTGACACAACAGTATTATCATTAATATTATCTAATAATGATCTGTGCTGGTAATAACAATATTAAGCGGTAAAAATATAATATGAAAAAACTTTGGTTAAAATACCTGGATATGGCCACATCAGGGGAAAGCTGCATCTCCAACTATGACATGAGGACGCACAGTTTCTGTGCCAGGTAGGGCTTTTGGTCTGGGCGAATCCAGCTGTCCTTGCAACAGTGCCCTTCCAAAAGAACTCTCTTAAAAGTCAAGTCAAGTCTGCTTTATTGTCATTTCTTCCACATGTACAGTACATGCATACAGAGAATTGAAATTGTGTTACTCTCAGACCCTTGGTGTATACAGATAACACTAACAGTAGAACATTAAATACAGACAATAAAGAAAAAGTACAAATATACAAATAGGTCATGTAAAAAAGAAAGATAAGTAAAGCAGCAAAAGGCAAATGGCAGATAGAGTGCAAACCAGTGAAGAAAACAGTGCAGATATAATGATTGTAGTGCAAAAGAGCTTATTCAGTCTGATTAAAGTGTCAAAAAACTCAGAGAGCAGTTCTTTATTTGAACTGACAGAAGAGGTGGTAGAATGAGGTCAGTTAACTGCTGAATGAGGTAGTGAGCAGACCAATGCTGTACAAAGTGTCTGGTGCAGGTCCCAGTGTGTTAGTGGGAGCTGGGGGTGGGTTGTAGGGACTGAGGTTCAGAGTTCAGTGGTGCATGGGGAAAAAGAGGGAGGGAGGGAGGGGGGGGGGGGGGCAGGGGCAGGAGGGAGTTCAGCTTCCTGACAGCCTGATGAATGAAGCTGTCCTTCAGTCTGCTGGTCCTGGCCTGGAGACTCCGCAGTCTCCTCCCTGATGGCAGCTGACTGAAGAAGCTGTGTGATGGGTGGGTGGGATCATAAGTTGTAAGTATTCCTGAGGTACTAATTTAAGAATATTGGGGTAGAGCAGTGTCCAAAATGTCATTGTAGAGTGTCACAGAGCTACATGAAAGAAAAATAAAAGTGGCAGTGCAAATACAATAAATAATGATCCTGAATAAATAAATAATCCTTTAAGGCTGGGAGTTTATGTCCAATGATGAGCTCTGCTGTTCTCACCACTCTCTGAAGAGCTTTGCGGTCGAAAGAAAAACAGTTGCCGTACCATACAGTTATGCAGCTGGTCAGAATGCTCTCTATAGTGTAGCAGTAGAAATTTGACATAATGTTAGAGGAGATGCCAAACCTCTTTAGTCTCCTCAGGAAGTAGAGACACTGACGGGCTGTTCTCACTGTGGTCTCTGAGTGTAGGCTCCAGAAAAGATCCTCAGAGATGTGAATGCCAAGGAAATTGTAGCTCTTAACTATCTTTACTTACTCTCCATTGATGTGAATGGGAACATGACCAACTCTCTGTGACTTCCTGTAGTCCACGATCATCTCCTTGGTCTTGTTGACGTTTAGAGAGAGATTGTTATCGGCACACCATGCTGTGAGTGCATCAACCTTATCTCTGTAGGATGTCTCATCACCATTAGTGATGAGTCCTAGGATAGTTGTATCGTCAACAAATTTGAGGATGATGTTGGAGCTATGCTTAGCAGAGCAGTTGTAAGTGAACAGGGAGTACAAGAGAGGACTGAGTACACATCCCTGTGGGACACCAGTGCTGTGTGTGAGTGAGGAGGATGTGTGGTTGCCAATTCTAACCACCTGGGGTCTGCTAGTCAGGAAGTTCAGGACCCAGTTACATAAGTGACTGTTAAGACCCAGATCTTTCAGTCTGGCTATAAGTTTGGTAGGGATGATGGTGTTAAATGCAGAGCTTTAATCAACGAACAGCATCCGCAAATAGGTCTCTCTTCCCTCCAAGTGTTCCAGGGCAGAGTGTATGGCCATTGTAATGACATCATCAGTGGATCTGTTTAAAGGAAAACAGGAACGCCAAGGTCGAAGTGCTGCGAAGTGCTTTTTCGCCATACATTACAGTTATAATTTTTTATCTGCTTAGAAAATCGCCACTGTTTATTTTGTCACCATAATTACTCGTGTAACTACTCATGTAACCGTCTTTAAATAGGGAAAACAAGGAAGCTTCTAAATTCATCTCTGTTTGGATCCTAAGGAATGAATGTTGCTAAGCTAAACGCTATCATAGTGGCGCCGCACATTACTGCGATTGAGTGCACGCACTGAGACGGGACAGGTACGTATAAACTTGTCTAATGTAGCGTATCAGACCCGAACCAGACAAATTAAAGATTCGATCGGGAGCATGGTTGAAACATGAGGAGCCGAATTCCGCAGAAAGTCAACAGGATGTTGTAAATCAAATCCGTGTGCCAGCCAGTCTGAAGCAAGCTAACCAACCAACTCTTTCACAGAACAGCTTTCAACATTAACACCATTAGAACAATTATTGACAATTTCAATTCGGAAAAGAGATTGTCAAATTTGGGGCAAGTAATCCAGATTGATGGACAAAGAGATGCACAGCCTGACCATCACATGTAAACCCATGATAGTAATCATGATCACAAGATCTGTGGATGGACTTCCCCCACCTGGAAGACAAGAACCAGACGGAAATTCCTTTAAGGGGACCTTTTAATCTCTGGTTTCCACAGAACGTCCTTATGTCAAAGAATGGCACAAAAACTCTTTTACAGATGTAGATGCACCAAAATGAACTCAAAAAATACTTATAAAGGAATATCAGTCCATTGCTTAACTCCATATCATATATGTAACCCACACATTTGACTATCATGTCTCTAATCACTTATTGTGTATATATTTTTAATATCTATTGAATAGCTTAAGGATTCATATTCATGTTTAGTATGTGTGTGTTTGGATCTTCTTCCTTGAAACATTTCTGACAATCAAGTATTTGTCAAATGTATCATATTCTTGTTATATGAATCATGTCCAAAATTATACCCTGCAAGAGCGGGAAAATTCGGACCATGTGATCGATAAGATAACATATGATTTATGAATGGGCAGGACAAACATCGCAACACCCCGAGCAAAGACAATATCTAATTGGTCAAGACAACATTTGAGGTGTGGCCGAAAGGCCAGTTTAAATACTCAGGACACCATCAAATTTCGCTTTTAGCTTTTGCTTTTTAGCTTTTGCTTTTAGTCATGCTTTTAGTCATCACTTTTAGTGTTCTTCGAGCGCCGTTCCAGCGTGCTTTGGCCTGCACGCCTACTGCTACTTAGCCACGATGAGAAGAAACACTACCTAGTCTCGTCAAACTTTACTTCTGTTCTTTTACTTTAGTTTCTTTTCTTTTCCGTTTGAGAGTTCGTGTCCTGAGTTAAGTTTTGTAACGTTGTGTCTCAGAGTCTGACCTAGCATGCCTGTCTGAAACTTCAACCAGCCCACAACTCCGCATCTTCAGCCTACGCCCAACCACGGACTTCCCAAGACGTCACTTCAACGACTACTGAACTTCCAGCTAATCAGCAACCTCGGGAAACCCCCTTTTCAGTGACAACAAAGGGAACCCCGTTACACAGGCATCACAAGTAATGTACTTCCAGACTCTGATCTAAACTGGTGTAGCTATCTAATATAATTTTAACCTCACTGAGGAACTCAATGCGAGGGTTAATTAAGTGATTAATGGTTGTTCATGTCTATGCAATTTCACGTATTGCTGTAAACTTGGGATTTCACATTTTCATTCTCTTAAACTCATTCTTTCCTAACTTTCTATCCTCCTGCAACTTGTGTGAATGTGTGAGTGCGTGTGCTTATGTGTTAGATTAGTTTATGTCTGTGGGATTTGACTAGATGTTCGAAGCGCTTCATGATGACTGATGTCAGTGCTACAGGCCGGTAGTCATTCAGGCAGGAGACAGTTGTTTTTTTGGGAACAGGGATGATGGTGGTTTGCTTAAAGCATGTGGGGAGCACTGTTAGTGAAGGGGCGCACTTTAATAGAGAGCAGTTCGATCTCTGGGGAGCAGTGTGTAGATAGAACTCTTACATCAGTGCCCCAGCAAGTTAATCATAAAGCACACGCCTCCAACTCTGCTCTTACGAAGTTTAGCATGTCTGTCATGATGAAAAACTGAGAATTCAGGCATTGTTATGGCCGTATCAGGCACTGCTGAGTGTAACCATGTCTCACAGAAAGCCAGAATGCAGCAGTTTCGAATGTCCCAATGGGATGTGATTCTCGCATTAAGTTCATCAAGTTTGTTATCCAGGGACAGTATGTTGGCTAACAAGATGGTAGGGAGAGGAGGACTAAAACAACTTTTCTGTGGCCTGCATAGAATTCCAGCGCGTTTGCCTTTCCTCCTTTTCCGGCTGTGTCTTAGGATGCAGGCTGGCAGCAATGGGAGTGCGTAAATGCTGCAGCTGGAGCTCATTGTTTCCAAACCGAAGTTTAAATTAGATCGGATGTCCAGTAGTGTTTGTCGATCATACTGGATGAGAGTCTGTACTGAGCAAAAGCATGTACTGTACATGATCACAGGTGTACATCTATGATAATATAACAAGACTGAAACAAACTATACATTTATTGTTGGGGAATATATATATATGAATATAAAATACTTCAGGCAGCAAATAACATTAGCTGATTCCCATCACCTGTTGTCTCTCAGATATTTGTTTAGAGCGGTTTAAATGGTGCTTGATCTGTGCAGATTTCTCTCCTGATTCAGACCAGAACACTTTTTCACTGGAGTAAGTGTTATTATGGATTATGGACTGTTTTAACTAAAAATGTCTTAATGCTGGATTTGTTTCTTACTAACATCTAACACGGATTTTCTACCATAGAGTGTTATTAAACAGTATTTCAGAATAAAACAGTGACACAGTGGGAGTGTGCTGATGGTGGGATTTACTCGAGGTCCACCGGGTCTCAAGAAACACTTTGTACTGTGGTGTGTTTAATCAGCTGCTGGAATTCAGAATTTCGTTAATTTCACATATTGGTTTCCATGGAAACACACCTGTTTTTTTACATGACAAGAATGTAATTACAAGATCGACATTTTAAATCAAAGTCAAATTAAGTTTTAATCTTGAATGTCATACAGTTAGGAGGTGCTGAAAGACTCTCAAATTATAATCCATTACAGATTACATGTTGAAAACCGTAGTTAGTATCTAGTCTAGGTTACTCATTTAAGACTATGTAGCATATCAGACCCGAACCAAACAAATTGAAGATTCGATCAGGACCATGGTTGAAACATGAGGAGCCGAATTCCTCAAAAAGGCAACAGGATGTTGTAAATCAATTCATAGTGCCACAAGTCAGAAGCAAGTCCACTAACCAACCAACAGAACAGCTTTCAACATTAACACCATTAGAACAATTATTGACGATTTCAATTCGGAAAAGGGATTGTCAGATTTGGGGAGAGGGATCAAGATTGCTGGTCAAAGAGATGCACAGCCTGACCATCACATGTAAACCTATGAGAGTAAACAAGATCGTTGGATTGACTTCCCCCACCTAGCAGAACCGGACTGAAAATCCCAAGGGGACCTTTTAACCTCTGGTCTCCACACAGAACATCCTTATGTCAGAGAATGGCACAGGAACTGTCTTTTATAGATGTAGATGCACCAAAATGAACTCAAAAAGACTTATAAATTAATATCAGTCCATTGCTTAACCCACACATATGACTATCATGTTTGTAATCACTTATTGTGCATGTCTTTTTAATAACTATTGAATAGCTTAAGGATTCATATTCATGTTTAGTAAGTATGTGTTTCAGTCTGGTTTCTTGAAATGTTTCTGACCATCAGTTATTTGTCAAATATATCATATTCTTGTTATAGGAATCATGTCCAAAAGTATACCCTGCAAGAGCGGGAAAATTCTGACCACGTGCTAGATAAGATAATATATGATTTATGAATGGGTGGGACAAACATCGCAACACACCGAGAAAAGACTATATCTAATTGGTCAAGACAACATTTGTTTATTTCTTTTCATTCTGATGTTTATAACTGACAACTAAGGAAAATCCCAAATTCAGTATCTCAGAAAATTTGAATATTGTGAAAAGGTTCAATATTGAAGACACCTGGTGCCACACTCTAATCAGTTAATTAACTCAAAACACCGGCAAAGCCTTTAAATGGTCTCTCATTCTAGTTCTGTAGGCTATACAATCATGGGGAAGACTGCTGAATTGACAGTTGACCAAAAGACGACCATCGACACCTTGCACAAGGAGGGCAAGACACAAAAGGTCATTGCAAAAGAGGCTGGCTGTTCACAGAGCTCTGTGTCCAAGCACATTAATAGAGAGGTGAAGGGAAGGAAAAGATGTGATAGAAAAAAAGTGTACAAGCAATAGGGATAACCGCACCCTGGAGAGGATTGTGAAACAAAACCCATTCAAAAATGTGGGGGAGATTCATAAAGAGTGGACTGCAGCTTGAGTCAGTGCTTCAAGAACAACTACGCACAGACGTATGCAAGACATGGGTTTCAGCTGTCGCATTCCTTGTGTCAAGCCACTCTTGAACAACAGACAGCGTCAGAAGCGTCTCACCTGGGCTAAAGACAAAAAAGGACTGGACTGCTGCTGAGTGGTCCAAAGTTATGTGCTCTGATGAAAGTAAAGTAACCATTACCTTTGGATATCAGGGTCCCAGAGTCTGGAGGAAGAGAGGAGAGGCACACAATCCACATTTCTTGATGTCCAGTCTAAAGTTTCCACAGTCAGTGATGGTTTGGTGTGCCATGTCATCTGCTGGTGTTGGTCCACTGTGTTTTCTGAGGTCCAAGGTCAACGCAGCCGTATACCAGGAAGTTTTAGAGCACTTCATGCTTCCTGCTGCTGACCAACTTTATGGAGATGCAGATTTCATTTCCCAACAGGACTTGGCACCTGCACACAGTGCCAAAGCTATCAGTACCTTGTTTAAGGACCATGGTATCCCTGTTCTTAATTGGCCAGCAAACTCGCCTGACCTTAACCCCTTAGATAATCTATGGGGTATTGTGAAGAGGAAGAAGCGATATGCCAGACCCAAGAATGCAGAAGAGCTGAAGGCCACTATCAGAGCAACCTGGGCTCTCATAACACCTGAGCAGTGCCACAGACTGATCGACTCCATGCCACGCCGCATTGCTGCAGTAATTCAGGCAAAAGGAGCCCCAACTAAGTATTGAGTGCTGTACATGCTCATACTTTTCATTTTTATACTTTTTAGTTGGCCAAGATTTCTAAAAATCATTTCTTAGTATTGGTCTTAATTTATATTCTAACTTTCTGAGATACTGAATTTGGGATCTTGCTTAGTTGTCAGTTATAATCATCAAAATTAAAAGAAATAAACATTTGAAATGTATCAGTCTGTGTGTAATGAATGAATATAATATACAAGTTTCACTTTTTGAATGGAATTAATGAAATAAATCAACTTTTTGATTATATTCTAATTATATGACCAGCACCTGTATATATGATAACAGCATCTGAGTGAATCAGCATCAGTTTAATTTAAATCTGTGTTTAAATGGCTCCAAAACACACACCCTAAAACACATGCTTTACTTTATTTAGACAGTTTCTCAAATAAAAACATTCCTTGAGATTATTACTGGACACACGTTTGTTACTGAAATACAGTATAGAAGTGAGAACACACACACAGCACTATTTTAAACTCTTTATTTTCATCATACATTTAGTATTTTCAAGCCATGATAGAAATAGCTATTCATAGATATAAAGCGACAGAAGCGGAGCGAGGCACTTCTTCAGATGGACTCAAGAGCATGAGCACACGACTACACCACGCATTTCATAACCGCAGAAAGAGCCAACACTGTGAGAAGTATTCCAGAGTCATACTTCCATGAATAGAGAAGAACACCAATAAAATAAAACAATAGCACCACCTGATTAAACTGGTAGTCACATGAACGCAACTTTACATGCAAAAGCGTTGCATAATCCTCGGTTCACCACAGACGCCAGCGATCACCAGAAGAAGCAACACAAAAGAGCGGTGAGGGTTAAACCATACTAGAGAACTAGATCACGATTAACAGTCATCTATTAAATCTTGCGATTCGGTTAGTGATTGTTTCCAGCAGCTTCATAAGACAAGCTTCAACTCGTTTGTTCAGAGCACTATTTACTGTCCGTCGTTCTATGATACAAAACTAGAGAGAATCTCCATTAAAACCTCAGACATCTTTTCAATGTGAAACAATATTAAAATGTGACTTATGTTCATGATGCTGTGAAACCAAACCATGATGCATACCGTCACTACGGGAATAGTGTTGATATGTACAGCCGAGCATCTCGTGGAAATACTTGCATAGAAAGTAAAACGTTCTTTCCCACAACACTGACAGATCATCTTTGCCCAAAACATCTGATTATTAGTCAAAACAAGATTCGGCATCAGCTTTAAAACATGCATGTAAAATAAACACATATTCCACCATGAGAATAATGTCCTTCATGTTTTAAACCATCTGCGGATGAAGTCAGAGAGCAGTTTCTGTAAACGAAGTGCTTGTGGGATTATAATAAGTGCCTGTTCAACTAAAAACATCAGCACTCTGCTTTAGGAAACACGATCCGGGAGCAAAACAATGAGTCTGTACCTCAGTGCACTTCTCCGTCTAGTACTGATAGCGTCAAAAAGAAAAGGCCACGGTTAATAACTGCACAAAAAAGCCAAGAGCGGAAATCCCTTTGTTAGATCTCTGTACAAGACACGATAGGATTATTATTTCTTCATTAGTTAGATGCGACATGTTGCTTTCCTCCGCAGCAGCGGTGGCAGGCATGCAACGGTGGATAGCAGCACAAGCAGGGCACCAGCAGAGACAGCCCCAGCAGCGCCAGCCAGCGCACACAGAACTGCTCCTCGTTGGTGTCGCAGGAGCACGGGTCAGGGAAGTCTCCCTCCAAGTCGGACATGCAGTGGTACATCATGCCCTCAGCACACAGCATGCAGCTCACATTGTAGATGCACTGCTTGATGGGGTCGGGTGCGTCCTGGCACTGGCCACGCCGGTTGTCCTTGTGGTTGAACATCTTTCGGCAGTAGATGCAGCACGAGCGCCCTTCTCCTCTCTGCCTGCGGGACGCCTTGCACTTGCCGAGGGCCGGCGGCTGCTGTGTCTTGACGGGGTCCTTGCCGCCGGTGTGCCGCTCCGGGTAGTCCTTGTAGCCTCGGATGAAGACGTCCTTGCATGGGTTGATGCACACGATCTCCTCCTCGTCCATGTGAAAGCTCACGTGCCACCTGCTGTTGAAGGAAACCTGCGAAGCAACGGGTCAAAAGACCATCAACAAGCCTGAAAAACTGTAACTGTATCTGACTTGTGGCTTCATCCTGCCAGTTTCTGGTCTGTGTTTATAACAAGCTCAAGATATTTTCACACTACTCTAGAAAAAAGTGCAGCACTCATTCTACAAAATGCCACTGTTTTTGAAGAAACAAAGCTAAAGCTACAATTGTAGAGTGAGTCTTGCACTTTTCTTCTTGAGTTGAAATTAAATCCCTTCTGTAATTGGCTGAGCACCTGCTAATCAATTTTGGTGCACATTTATTCTACGGCATATTTTTAGCATTCACTTGCTTTGGGAAAAAAAAATTTGTAAATATGACTAGTTTTCTGGGGAAATTAAACAACACAGCAAGCAGGTAATCATCTATTTACTAGTCTGTGTTCATAATCGCGGTTTTGTGAACTCTTTTATCTCAATCTTTTTAGGAAAATGTTCTTAAATAAGAGTTGTTGAAGTTTAATGATGACAATGATGAAGACGTGACCGTGGTGTAGCTCGTTTACATTTAGCTTTTTACTTCTGATGATTGTATTTAAACTTCACAAATGAACACAAGTTTCATGAATTTTGAAGCCTATCATGATGAACAAAACATGTAAAGATCAGAAACTTTTGCTGGACACAGAGTTCATTTTCTGCAATAATCCAAAAGCCAATGGAAAAAAAAAATCCTGCTGGGTTTTTGTGGAGTAAAGCAGGGTGATGCAAACTTACAGTCTACAAAGATACACTGTAGTACTGTATTAAACTCACTTTTGGATAAGATATAAACTTCCAACACTGAGTATGAATACAGTGACTTACGTGATGTGGTCTAATGTGAGTGTGTGTGAGAGAGAGAGAGAGAGAGAGATTGTGAGTGTGTTTGAGAGATTGAGTGACTGTGAGAGAGAAATTTTGTGTGAGATTGTGTGTGTGTGAGAGAGAGACTGAGTGTGAGTGTGTGTGTGTGTGTGTGTGTGTGAGAAAGAGAGAGAGAAATTGTGTGTGTGTGTGTGAGGGAAGTTCAGACAGGAGACTGAAGTCATAGGAAGCGTCTCTTAGCAACTGCAGGACGTTGATTACCGGAGCAAACCGATATAAACAGACCTGGACACACACACACACACTCAGTCTCACACTCTAGGGCTGCAACAAATGATTATTTGGATAATCGATTAATCAAACGATTATTAGAATGATTAATCATTGATTATTTTACTGATTAATCAGTAGACATTTATTAATTTTTCTACCTTTGCAATTAATTATAAAATTGAGTTACACATATTCTAACAAATAAATTAAGGTAAACACTTCAGCGATCCGCCATAAAGCAGAAGAAGAAGAATGCCTCGCACACTTGCTGCTGTGAAGCGCCTTCACAAGACTTCTAACAGTTCGGACATTGCGTGAATCAGAGGTAAAAAAAACTATATGAATACTGTTCAGTTTCTTGCACAGACCGATCGTTTTGTGTCTTTACACATCGATGTATCATCACGAGCCGCAGGGTTTAATATGCATGTTTTTTTTATTCTCATAGATTCTGCTACCATTTGCCATGCACTGTACGGCTGAGAGACTGTGTAGCTTATGAGCAGTTCATTCATTCATTGGTTCTGAATTAATGAATCATGACTCGTTGAATCTAAAACAATGCACATTCCTTGGCTAAAAACCCAAAGCTTTTAGCCCCTGAACTCATGCAGGTAAATCAAACTCTCTGCAAGCTGAATGACCGGCCTGGTGCCAGCATGGCTGGGTTTAAATTCCTGACCAGGTCGTAAAACTTTATTACCCCAACTGGGAGAAACAGAAAAAGCCCAGCTCGCTAGGAATTCTTGTAAGGAAAAAGGAAAGTAAATATATTCTAAATGTATTGACTGTATTTCCTTTTTGTGCTTAGATGTCTTCCATATCAAATTGGGAGTATCTACAATTTTATTGTGTTAATCAAACTTTAAATGTGTGTAATTCTGCATATGAATGTAACTTTATGTTTCTCCTACCTTTACCTGTCATTCTTGGTATCTGTTTAACCATCTTACTTTGACCGAACCACTCATACATAGGAAATTACAGTAAAATGTATTATTCTGGAATTACCATCTTGCTGGAATATAACTGCTGAATTGTGACAACACCATAACTCACTCGAGTGGGTGTCTCCCCAGAGACAAAGGAACTTTTTCCCGCTTCAGATCATGAACGTTCATTGGTTGTTCGCGTGAACCCAGTCGCTCCATAAGAGACTGACACAGAACTTTCTCGTGGCACTTTTGTTTCGTCCGCACTTTGTTTCGTCAACGTCTGTCGCGATGGCTCCTTAGGGAGCTTTCATCTCCGTTTTTCTTTTCTTTACTAAGTTTTATTCTCATATTCACCTCTCCCTACACGAGGGAGACGAACTCTGAATCATTTCTTTGGTAACTCCACGTTCATTGAACCTTTGAAACTTCACGCGACTCAACTCACCCTGGAAGACACGAGAGAACACGCCCAGCTCTAAAAGAACGACACACGCACGCTCGTCTTTAGCAGGCACAAAGATACCCACATGCAAGTATTATTTTCTATAGAGATTTAAATTCTAAGGTTGTCTATTCCCTTTTCAAGGTGATCTGATTCCTTGTTGTCTTTCAAAAGGTTACTGTATGTGATTTTTGCCATACTGGGCGATCATTCTATGATCTAGCCTATTTCTCTCTCACATCTTCGCCAGAAGATAGTGCCCGCAGCTGAATAATCAATTTTTTCATATTACAAAGTGCTCATCCATGGTGCACAACATTATACAACACAGGTATAAATTCATTGTAAATTGATTACAAAATGTTTTCATTAGGGTTTGTACATATAGAGTTAGAGATAAATCCTTTAATCTTACTACTGGAACTGCTAGTTTGTCAGTTTCAAATTATTAATAAACAGCAAGCAACAGCTATGCAAAAGCAGCAGTCCTTCCGGTGCACTCAGTATCGTCCAGTCCAAAAACTCATATAGTTTTTGTCAATGTTTATTCAAAAACATCCAGTTATGCAGAAAATAAATTGTTAAATATTTAATTAATGAGTTGTCAATACAATCTATGACAATACAATATAGGTAAAGTTATTCAATAACAGGGTATAATTTTTTCACAAAGTTCAACATATTGACATTACATGATAACTGCAAATCTGTGTTTCACTGCCGCACTCACTCCAGGTGATGCCACGTGCATACCCTCTATAGAGTGGGGGAACTATGATGTCAGAATCCGGAAGTATAATTCGCTGTGGGCTCCTTCGAGATTTTCCTGTGGGGTTTTATAATGTTGTTTTTCAATGTAAGAGTAAAATAAAGCCGGTGGTAAACATACCTTGACGATACTTTTTACATTTTGTTCTGCAATGTAAATTTTGAAGCAGTTACGTTCATTTTTGAAAATGTATGTTTTTAATAAGTAACTAGATTAGAAAATGTATTTTCACCAAATTTAACTCAAAATGGTTTTCATTTAACACACCAACGAATTTGCTGGAAAGATGCCAAACTGCATCTGAGGGATGTATCTCTGCAAAGCTTTGACATATTTATATTAAACTTTGTATGTGCTATTGTCACCTCACACTGACCACGCCACATCAATTTGGTAACAGCACCACCTATTGGTCTAGAGTGATAAATCATTCACTAACCATTAATTATGAAATTTCCAAAAATGCTAATAACTTTTGATTGCATTAGCCTATTGTAATGAAACTGGTCTCAAAATATTCATTGGGTCATGCCGACAACACACATACCAATTTTGCCATAGTCAGCCGAACTTCCTTTCCGCTATTTTGATCTATGTTGAAAACCTACTTTTTTTAACTCCCCCTAGACCGTTTGTCCAATTTTCACTAAAATTGAGTCAGATCATCTTTAGACTGTGTTGACAAAAAGTTATGGATTTTGTGTTGATAGATGATACTTTTAATGAAAAAAAAAAAACAATGTCTTTATAGTATTGTTTGTCAACTCTGTTATGGAAAAATTAGGCAGTGTGTAGAAATAACAATCAGTTCTTATATTCCAACATTTAAAATCTGAGATAATTTTTCACCTATGCACACCTTAAAAAAATAAAAAAATAAAAAACCTATGTCTTCCCAGGATTGTCCACTTGGAGCAAATATTCTTCATCTGAAAATGTATTCTTTACAATATCCATTAAAAAAAGAGAGAGAGAAATGTTGTTGAAATATTATAAGGGTGCATTTAAACTACAATTGTATAGATTTTTGTGTGTGTGTGAAAATAGTTCATAAACAGAGTTGACCCTTTAAGTAACAGAATTGTAAAATAACAGAATTTTCCAATGGACTGTCAATTCTGTTACACTGTTGTCAGCATTGTTACTCTACCTTGGTAACAGAGTTTGACGGTAATAGAATTTACAACTTTATTTTATTTTTGCCAAAAACTCCACTTGCTAGCATACATGCTAAGAGCACATGGCACTAATGAAATCATGATTAAATACCTTTAAATAACCCAATTTGTGAACAGTAATCAATTTAGTTTGTCTTTTTGATATTTTGGTAACAGCATTGACGTTCTTCAAAATGACTTGGTATAAGAACTTTTTAGATTAAAATATTTTCTCAAAGAGAGCACACAGACTTTTCAGTGCTTAAGATCTTATCGGTGAGGGAAAGTGTCATTTCCTGCTATCTTACGTAGTTGTGAGAGATAATTCCACCAATTTAAAGGCAAAATAGGGTACGGTAACAGAGTTGACACAAGATTTATGGACACATTTTTATAAGAAAAAATATTTTTAAACAATTTCATGTTGTAGAATTAAGTAAACTAGTAATTTAGGTCTTTTATAAATAAAATGAATGAAATATTACAAAAAGAAAAGTACAAATTATGTCATAGACTGTGACATCTTGTAATTCATAACAATAAGTAACAAATCATTAAAATAATTAAAAACATAACCATTTGGAAAAAAAGCAGGAAAAAATAATGATTTCGGACACCAAATGTACCTGCAATTATAGAATCACCCATATGTATATATGCATGTTTGTGTGTATTTGTATACATATAAAAACCTTGCTACGTGTAACTGCGTTAGGCTGAGACTTGTCATAGCACTGGCATATTTTTGCTCTTTTGTTGTTTTTGATTGTTTCTATTGTCCTCATTTGTCAGTTGCTTTGGATAAAAGCATCAACTCAATGACTAAATGTAAATTAAGTTGTTGCTTGCTGTCAGGGTAAACAACTGATCTTTTCTTACAAAGAATAAAAATGTAGCGTTAAATGGATTTAAAAGCCATTAACAAGAGAATGTGATTGAGGATCTGTTTCCCCAGTGATTCCTAATTTCAGCCCTTGGGACTCATCTGCCAGAATGTTTTAGATCTGTCCCTGAAACACCTGAATCAACTCATTGGTTTGTTGGTCTTTTAATAGCATAATATACAACAGTGGTTCTCAAACCTGTCCTGGAGTACCCCCAGCCCTGCACATTTTCCCTGCATTCCATTCAGAAGGGCTCATCCCTATGCCTTAATCGCTTCAAAGGGTTTATCCTCCAGAGTGATAAAACCAGAGAGAAAGGCTGCATGGCTAGAAACTCCTGATCAACTGAATGTGCAAGTTGCAACTCTTAAAATGTTTTTATCTTTAAAAAAAAAGCTCATTACATTTTGGGCACAATACATTAAATATAGTTGGTTGTAGTCTATTTTTTATTTATTTGATTAAGTTACATTTTCTGTATACTTTTATTTTTGGACTAATATAATGTCAACTAATTGTAGCCTATGTGAGAGAGTCAGTGGTAATATCAATGCGTTCCTATTGGTCAGTGTTAGAGGAGCTCAGCTTAGCCTGACAGTTAGCCTGCTCCAGACCAGGTTAGTTTCCCAGCGTAATTTTCCTTTATGAAACCAAATCAAGTGACAAAAAGTCAAACTAACAGAAATAAGCCTGGATTATTTGGTAAACTTGTTTTATGAAACAGCCTCCAGATCTTGGGACCCCTCTGCCACAATGTAGTGCTGGATCTGTTATCTGCTTTTGACACAGTTAATCACCAGATTCTCCTGTCCACCCTCAGAAAGATGTGCATCTCTGGAACCACACTCCTGTGTTATAAGTCCTACCTCTCAGGTAGGTCCTTCAGGGTGTCATGGAGGGGTGAAGTTTCTAAGTCACAACTTCTTGCTACTGGGGTTCCTCAAGGCTCAGTGCTTGGAACACTTCTCTTCTCCATCTACATGACGTCATTAGGATCTGTCATTCAGAAGCATGGCTTTTCCTATCACTGCTACGCTCTACTTCTCACTCCAACTAGATGATCCGACGGTAGTTGCTCACATTGCAGCCCGTCTGAGAGACATTTCTAGCTGGATGAATGACCATCACCTTCAGCTCAACCTTACTAAGACAGAACTGCTTATGGTCCAGCTAACCTATCATTAAATCACAACTACTCTATATAGCTGGGTTCGTCAACCATAATTCCTTCGAGGACAGCCAGAAACCTAGGTGTTGTGATCGATCATCAGTTAAGCTTCACAGACCATATTGCTACAACGACCCGGTCCTGCAGATTTGCCTTATACAACATTAGGAAGATCAGACCCTTCCTGTCAGAGCAAGCCACCCAACTTCTTGTCCAAGCTCTTGTTCTCTCCAGACTGGACTATTGTAATGCTCTCTTGCATGTTCTATCAAGCCTCTGCAACTGATCCAGAATTTAGCAGCAAGAGCCAAAAACAGCTCATGTTACTACTCTCCTCATCAGGTTACACCAGCTACCAGTAGCAGCTCGCATGAAATTCAAGGTACTGATGCTTGCCTACAAGACGACCACTGTCACAGCACCAACATACCTAAACTCACTAGTTCAAATTTACGTGCCCTCCAGAAGCTTGCATTCTGCAAGTGAACGACGCCTTGTGGCGCCATCCCAAAGAGGTTCAAAATCACTCTCATGGACCTTTTCCTGGACTGCGCCCAGCTACATGTTCTGTGCTAGACTAACTGAGACTTGTCATGGCACTTGTATACTGTTGTTGTTCTCTCGCTGGTCTGAATGCTTCTATTGTTCTCATTTTTAAGTCACTTTGGATAAAAGCGTCTGCTAAATGATTAAATGTAAATGTTTTAGATCTCTCTCTATAAAACAGCTGAATGAACACATTAGACTCCTCCAGAATGTTGTAGATTATGTAATTAAAAGACCAACAAGACAATGATTTGATTCAGATCTAAAACATTCTGGCAGAGGTTTCACAGATTGTTTCCCCTTTTTCAGTCTTTTGATGACCAATAATAAAACAAAAATGTCTGTGCATTCCAACTGCATATAGATAATAATAATAATAATAATAATAATAATAATTTAAAACATTTTACATGATTCAAGTAATTTTCTGATCTTATTGTTATGACTTACCTTGAATGATGATAGCACTTATGTTTACAATCTCAGATGTTTTCAACTCTTCAGGGAAGTGGGTGTTTTCTTCAGAACGGAAACAAATTAAAACCTCAGATGTTTTTAACTCTTTCAGGATTGTGGGTGAGTTTTCTTCAGAACAGAAAACCAATTAAAACCTCAGATGTTTTTAACTCTTTCAGGGATGTGGGTGAGTTTTTCTTCAGAACTCTTTCAGGAATGTGGGTGTTTTCTTCAGAACAGAACAAAACAAATTAAAATCTCAGCTGTTTTTAACTCTTTCAGGAATGTGGGTGTTTTCTTCAGAACAGAAACAAATTAAAATCTCAGCTGTTTTTAACTCTTTCAGGAATGTGGGTGTTTTCTTCAGAACAGAAACAAATTAAAATCTCAGCTGTTTTTAACTCTTCAGGGAAGTGGGTGTTTTCTTCAGAACAGAAAACAATTTAAAATTTCAGATGTGGTTCAGACTTGGTTCGCTAATGTCCATCATGTTCACTGAACACGCTCTCCTCCAAATCATGAGTAGAGATGCCCCTTACTGCTGATTGGCTACAAGCTATTCGGCCCAAATCAGTTTTCTAAAGCGTTTTTGAAAAATCGCTTACCCCACCTTTAATACTACAATTGATTGCTTCTGTTGTCCTCATTTGTAAGTCGCTTTGTATAAAAGCGTCTGCTAAATGACTAAATAATAATAATAATAATAATAATAATAATAATAATAATTTTCCAGCCGGCACATGACCAACCTTCAACGTTGAAATATGCTTGAAATAAGGTCAGTTGTTGTTTTAACGTTGAAACAAAATTGATAAAATGTTTAATGCTGAAAGGCTGAAAACCAGCCAGCACATGACCAACCTTCATGACCTGGGGGTGTCGCTGTTGGAGTGTTATACCTGCTTCCTGTGCTGCTGGTTTGTGATCGTCGCTCCATGTAGCTTTGTTTTCTGTTTAATCGCTATCTTACTATAACCCTCTGTTGTTTAAATAAGCCAAGCTTTAGCATTTGTTTATCCGTATTGCATTTGTTTTTTATTTGTTGAACCTCAATTAAATTGTTACTCTTAAATTCGTTTGGACGTTTTTTATATTTTCTAGTTCGGGGAACAGACACAGTCTCTATAGTGTGATATCTAGGTGAAAGAGTCTCTATGTACTGAGAATTAACTGACTTCTGTGACGTGAGGCGGCTAGCAGACTGTCGGTTTAGCCAGTCTGTCTGCTTCCTGACCTGGGCCCCAGTTAGTCAAGTACAAACTCTAAGACTATGTGCCATATTTCTAGAGAGAAGAGTGGCACCACCCAAGGAGGGATGAAGACCATCTCTTTTTAACAAGTCAGGTCTGCCCCACAAGCTTGTCCAATTGTCTATGAAACCTATGTTATTCTGCGGGCACCAATTAGACATCCAGCCATTGAGTGATGACAATCTGCTATGTATCTCATCACCACGGTAAGCAGAGCATATTACAGTGTCTGACATCATGCTTGCAAGTTCACACAACTCTTTAATGTTATTTTTAGTGATCTCTGACTGGCGAAGTCGAACATCATTAGCGCCAGCGTGAATAACAATCTTACTGTATTTACGTTTAGCATTAGCCAGCACTTTTACATTTGCCAAAATGTCAGTTGCTCTGGCTCCCGGTAAACATTGGACTATGGTGGCTGGTGTCTCTATTTTCACGTTCCGTACAATAGAATTGCCAATAACTAGAGCACTTTCATCAGGTTTCTCAGTGGGTGCATCACTGAGTGGGGGAGAACCGGTTTAATATTTTGATCGGACATCAACACCCAGTTGCCCTGCTGCAGAGGTGCTGTTACCGGAACCGAACAATGTACAGGTCTCCCTGAGCTAGACGCATCCAAAGCCATATCTAGAGCCCTCACATTCTTACTGTCCTCAATTAAAGTTTGGATGCGTGTCTCTAATTCTGAAATCTTCTCTGTCAGCCTAACTATTTCCCTGCATTTATCACATGTGAGCCCCTCGTCACTGACAGAGAGATAAACTATACATGTGGCAAGCAGTGCAAATAACAATAGCAGGATTACCACCGTGATTGATGAAAGATTCTTACCACAGTTGTTTGATGAACTTGTGAAAAAACATAGTGAGAGAGAAAAGAAATGTAACGAGAGAGAGGAGAGAAGTAAAGAAAAAAGAAAACAGCTATAGGCACGAATGGAAACACTAATGACAAGCTAACGAATGCTAACGCGCTGCACTCATGGATTTAGAATAAAAGCAAACAATCAAATTAATCAGATTAGATTGATAGATAATATCAGCAATATGGTGGGAAGTTATATTTTATCACTTTAACCCTCTGAAGTTGATTAACGCGTATACGTGTTTTGAGGCATTTTCTCCTGATAACCCCGAAAAGAACTTAAATTACACTTTTAGTTTTGATCGTACAGATAAGAGCAATACATCAATTTAATCTGTAAACCCTCTACATATTCAATATACATACATAACAAAAACAAAAACTTTGTGCATTTATAAAATAAAGATAACAAACAAGGAGTGCTGTCTGCAGCCTTTGTCTGCGCTACTCTTTATTTACAAACGCGTCATTAAAATGAACTGTAACTCAGTGAATACTCAACACAGAGACGTGAGAGATATATCTATAGAAAGCCTGACATGTCTACTTTTAAACTAAACTAGTGCTGCCGAAAACACATATTCTGTGATAAAGTAATCAATCTGAAAACGCGATGTCCGTCTTTCACGTCTCCCTTCATTATCTTCTAATGTGACCACGCGCTGAACGCGCTTTTGAGATTCAAATGTTTCACTGACGCGCGCGGCTTTTGAATACGCCCACACAACAGAAGACAACGCAGCGAGACTGTTCAAGTTTTTATTATTTTACTGTTTGATGAGAGGAATAAGACATAATTCACCCCAAAAAGATGTGATGTGGTTGAGGATTTGAGATTTGGATTTCCTCAGAAAAAAAGAATGATGCACTTTATTCAGCAGAGATCATAAACATGAGTAAGTCTCTTTTTATTTATTAATACTTGTACTAGTTTTCATATAACGTGTATACATTTTACTAGTTAGACTTTTTCCAAACTATAATTCCTGACTAAATTTATAATCAAGTGAAACATTATTAAGTTTCAATAACAATATACACTACTATACCATTCAAAAGCTTGATGTAAATAATATAAATGTAACAAATAAATGTAAATCTAACAGACAAACAATGCTGTTCTTTCAATTTATCCCCCCAAAAAAACCTGAAAAAATATTCTCAGCTTTCAACATTAATAATAATAATAACAATAAATGATTTTTTTTTTTGTAGAAAATCATATTGTTAAAAGGATTTCTGAAGGATTGTGTGACTGGAGTAATGATGCTAAAAATTCAGTTTGAAAGTCAGCTTTGATTTTTCCTAATAAACTGTTTATCTCCACTCGCCAGTGAATATTAAATTATGTTGTGGGATAATTAAATATATTCTAAATAAACTACAAACATAAAATTATATATATTTATTTTGTCCTCACATTCTTTCTTGTAACTCATCCCTCTCAGTGACACAGCTGACTGAATGGCTCATTATGCAGCTCATTATGCAGGCCTTTGTCTTCTCAGGTGTGAATTCATGATAGTTGACGCCTACTCGCATATGACTTTTACCAACAAAAAGTGTCTTAGAAAATTTAAATCAATATATTGTTTTCTGTAAGTGAGTAAACAAGATGATTTTCACATCATTTAGAAAGAAAAAAAATTCTAGGCTACAAGCTCCAGTTCTCAAAAATCCCGGGAACCTATGTTCTGTATGTGTTTTATTGCCTTATTCAAGTGATTTAACATTTTTAGTTTTTCACTAACCACGCATAACATTTTTTTTTTCTCAAAAACACAATCATGTACATACATGCTGCTCACATATTATTATAGCCTAGTTTATGCTGATTACAGTGATATTAGACTTAAGCCATAAGATGTTTATAAGACACTGAAAAAAGCACAAATGTCAGGGCATGACAAAACTTCTCCAGGCCCCAAAAATACCCTTAGACTCCGGAAGGTTAATATTAGGTCCCTTTCTACAAAAGCACTTTTTGTAAATGATATGATCACCTATCTTAATCTAGATGTGCTCTGTTTGACAGAAACCTGGCTAAAACCTGATGATTACATTATTTTAAATAAGTCTACACCCCAAGATTACTGTTATAAACATGAGCCACGTCCAAAAGGTAAAGGGGGAGGTATTGCTTCAATTTATAACAATGTTTTCAGGATTTCTCAGAGGGCAGGCTTCAAGTATAACTCGTTTAAACTAATGGTGCTTCATATAACATTATCCAGAGAAACTAGTGTTAATGATAAATCCCCTGTGATGTTTGTACTGGCTACTGTATACAGGCCACCAGGGCACCATACAGACTTTATTAAAGAGTTTGCTGATTTTGTATCCGAGTTAGTGCTGGCTGCAGATAAAGTTTTAATTGTTGGTGATTTTAATATCCATGTTGATAATGAAAAGATGCATTGGGATCCGCATTTATAGACATTCTGAACTCTATTGGGGTTAGACAACACATCTCAGGACCTACTGTCGAAATCATACTCTAGATTTAATACTGTCACATGGAATTGATGTTAAAGGTGTTGAAATTTTGCAGCCAAGCAATGATATCTCAGATCATTATTTAGTTTTGTGCAAACTTCACATAGCTAAAACTGTAAATTCTACTTCCTGTTACAAGTATAGTTGAACCATCACTTCTACCACAAAAGACTGCTTTTTAAGTAATCTTCTTGATGTATCCCGATTCCTTCAGAACAACTTGATGATGTAACAGAAACGATGGACTCTTTCTTTTCTAGCATTTTAAATACAGTTGCTCCTTTACACTTAAGGAAGATTAACGAAAACAGTCTAACACCGTGGTATAATGAGCACACTTGCACCCTAAAGAGAGCAGCCCGGAAAATGGAGCACAGCTGGAGGAAAAGAAAACTAAACGTCCGCTGCGTTCTCAAAACTCTGGCAATTTGATAATGCCTAGAATATCAAAGTCAACTGCGGGCGGCAGATCCTTTTCCCATTTAGTGCCTAAACTCTGGAATAACCTTCCTAACATTGTTCGGGAGGCAGACACACTCTTGCAGTTTAAATCTAGATTAAAGACCCATCTCTTTAACCTGGCTTACACATAACACACTAATACACTTCTAATATCCAAATTCGTTAAAAAGGATTTTTAGGCTGCATTAATTAGGTAAACCGGAACCGGGAACACTTCCCATAACACCCGATGTACTTGCTACATCGTTAGAAGAATGGCATCTACACTAATAGTAGTCAGTTTCTCTCTTACTCCAAGATCACCGTAGCCACCAGATCCAGTCTGTATCCAGCCCAGATGGTGGATCAGCACCTAGGAGGGACCTCTACAGTCCTGAAAGACAGCGGAGACCAGGACAACTAGATGAGCCCCACATTCCCTGTAAAGACCTTGTCCCAGACGACCACCGGGACAAGACCACAGGAAACAGATGATTCTTCTGCACAATCTGACTTTGCTGCAGCCTGGAATTGAACTGCTGGTTTCGTCTGGTCAGAGGAGAACTGGCCCCCCAACTGAGCCTGGTTTCTCCCAAGGTTTTTTCTCCATTCTGTCACCGATGGAGTTTTGGTTTCTTGCCGCTGTCGCCTCTGGCTTGCTTAGTTGGGGACACTTCATTTACAGCGATATCATTGACTTGATTGCAAATGATTGCACAGATACCATTTAAACTGAACTGAGCTGCATGATGACATCACTGAATTCAATGATGAACTGCCTTTGTCATTTTGCATTATTGACACACTGTTTTCCTAATTAATGTTGTTCACAAGCCATTACAAAAAATGTTTCACACAAAACTCCATAAAAACAAAATCAACTAGACTTGACTAAAATGGGACAAATTAACAGGTGTTACAACCAACTACATTTTAGTCTCATCTTTTTTTGTCAACAATATTGCACGTTCATTTAGACTCAGTTACCATTTAACAACCTTATCATCTTGTTTTCTTCAGTGGGAAAAACTTTGTTGACGAACATTATTCGTCATAGGATTCGTTAACGAAATGAACACTAATGCTGCGTTCACACCAGACGCGAATAGAGCGTCTGGCACGAGTGATTTAAATGTTAAGTCAATGCAAAGACGCGAATAGACAACCTGCGGCGCGAATGACGTGGCACGAATTGAGCGTTTGAAAAATCTGAACTTTGGCGCAATTTCGCGCCGCGTTAACAAATCAGGGCTTACTCTAGTAGTGACGTGATTACGACGTAGCGAGCGGAGGGAAAATCCGAAATAACAATGGAGGACAAACTTATCGTCGCTGTATGCGCATACCCGGAGCTGTGTGATACTTCTTCATACTTTTACAGAAACAGGAATAAAAAGGATCTTGCTTGTATATATAACATTAATAGATTAACTGAATAAAGACCAAAGATTAGATTTAACCCAAACAAGTTATATTTTATCTTGAACCACTAAAGAGACATCAGAGCCAGCGGCACATGTCAGAAGGTCTGGCCAAGGTGAGACAGCTCTAGGCGGATACATGATCACTGAGCTCCCGCTGATTGTGTGGAGCTCGTCTCCGAAATCGGCGAAACACATTTTTAAATAGACGCCGTCTTTATAAATTAACCGCATATTTGAGTTTAAAACAACTACATTCTCGCCTGAAATACTTTTAAAACTACATTTCATGACACGATAACAGTAATATTTAGAAAATTATCCGAATAAAAATGGTGGTTGAAAATGCTGCGAACTCAACTGGCAGAAGCCCTCCCATAACACGAGTTTGCGTCAGTTGTAAAGTTAATTTCACACGCGAATGAAGCGTCTAAACTCAAAATGTTCAAGCGTCCAACTACGCGCAAATAGCGCGATTTATTCGCGCAAGTCACGTCTGGTGTGAACGCACAGTAACACTCCAACCCTAATCAAACACAAATAAACAAGCTAATTAGTGTTTTTAGGATTTCTAGGAAGATACAGGCATGTGAGTTTTTATCAGGGTTGGAACTAAACTTTGCAGGACAGTGGCTCTCCAGAACCAAAGCCTTAACATATAAACACTGATCAGTACACATATGGCAGTTTCTCAACCCTGGTCCTACACACTGTACATTTTAGATGTCTACCTAATCAAGCCCACCTGATTTAACTGATTAGCTAATTAGTACAGACACCTCAGAAACTCAAATGGGTCAGAAAAGAGAGAAAGAGTTGGAGGTACTAAAGGACTAGGATTGGGAAACACTGACAGAGCATAGGGTAGTAGTGTTTCCCAACCCTATTCACACACCATAAGTATGCAGTTCAGATGTTTCCTTTATCTGACCTATCAAGTCTTGTGCCGTGTCCAAAATCAAATACTTACCTACTATACAGCATTAGGGATTACCATATTTCCTCTTTTTCCCAGACACATCCTGGCCAGGATTTCTATACCGTCTAAAATATCAAGGTTTTGGCTTTTTTATGAGTACATATTAGGTGTGTTTGACTTAAGGCAGCACTGCACAGATCGATCGTTGAATCACATTAAAGTACAGCGAGAGCGATTCGAAAGCATGGAGAGCTGTCTGCTCTCTCACTTAACAAGAAAAATGAACTCAATCGTAAAACAATCAAACAAACAACACTGGGGCATTTATTGCTTTTTATATACAGTTAATGTGATGCTGGTCTTTGAAATACTTGCTTTTTGTATAAAGTTGTAATGCTAGCTTTTGAAACTTAAAAAAAATCCACATTTTCAAAACTTTTTGTGAATCTTCATTAGACAGTGATATAATTAGGGCCTTTCACACTGCAGGAACCTTTTCATAGTACCAGAACTAATTGTGGAACTACCCACTTTTTGCCGTTTTCGCACAGCCGGAACTGGGTGGGATTTTAGTACGGACTGCCTTTTTCGAGAAGCAAATTATCTCCTGCTCCGGAGCAGGGTCTAACCAGCACAACTGGTACTACCCTTGACGCAAGTAGACATTGATTGGCCAGACGTTTTCAAAAGCGCCCTTACCCACCATGATTTAAAACACTGTGTAAACATACTGTAAACATTGTGTCAACTTATTTAGCAAGTATAATGAACAGTGATAGATGGACAGACGTTGAAGTGCAGGCACTTGTAGCAAATGTAGCACTGCCAGTTGTCGTTGGATTTTTCACATATTTTACATTATTATAACACCTCTCTCCCCAGTCTAGCATGAACGACTGGAATAGTTCCTGTATCAAATGAAGCCCCGCTTTCTATAATACAGATGTGCTGTGATTGGTTAGCCGGGCCAGTGTGTGTTGTGATTGGATAGTTGTGCCAGTGTGTGTGCTGGGATTGGTTAGCTGGGCCAGTGTGTGCTGTGATTGGTTAGCTGGGCCAGTGTGTGTTGTGTTGCGGTCGTTAGCTGGGCCAGTGTGTGCTGTGATTGGTTAGCCGGGCCAGTGTGTGTTGTGATTGGTTAGCCGGGCCAGTGTGTGTTGTGATTGGTTAGCCGGGCCAGTGTGTGCTGTGATTGGTTAGCCGGGCCAGTGTGTGGTGTGGTTGGTTAGCCGGGCCAGTGTGTGTTGTGATTGGTTAGCTGGGACAGTCTGTGCTGTGATTGGTTAGCTGGGACAGTCTGTGCTGTGATTGGTTAGCTGGGACAGTCTGTGCTGTGATTGGTTAGCTGGGCCAGTGTGTGCTGTGATTGGTTAGCCGGGCCAGTCTGTGCTGTGATTGGTTAGCCGGGCCAGTGCGTGCTGTGATTGGTTAGCTGGGCCAGTGTGTTGTGATTGGTTAGCTGGGCCAGTGTGTGCTGTGATTGGCAGCACTCAGTGCCTGGTCAGGAAATGTCTTGCCCCTTATCATAGCTGCCTGCTGTGAGCTTCAGTGTAAATATTGTCAAAATCAAATCAATTTGAGCACAATTTAAACCCAGATGATTGTAACCACTGTAAGCTCGTCTCTCTTGGGAAAGCTAGTGTGTCTCTGACATAGTGATAACACTCATTACCTTCTCTAGTGCAGCTCAACCACGTCTCATCCCATTCGTCGATCTTTGTGATATCACAAATCTCAGAAAATATGAGTTGTAGTCCAAACAAGTTGTTCGTTGTAGTTTTTGAAAAGTGAATTCTGTTAAATAAAATATCTCCTTTTGAATTGGACTTTGAGCTTTATAACTTTGCAGATCTTTTTTTATGCTCAAACAGCAACATAACACAAAAAAAAAATAAAAAAGTGAAAAAAAAAAGCATAATAGCACCCCCTTTAAGCTCCAAGGTTAAACCTTCACTTCAAGGTACTTTTGTCTGCGTGTTCCAGATTAAGAACCTTATGCACCTACTTCAGGGCCTCATCTGCATCTTCCAGATTTTAGGACCCTTTTGTGTTCCACGAGATTAGCACCTATAGCTCTCCGTGCTCAAGGCTAGTTTCAGAGAAGCAAGTTTATCTTCGCATTAGATAACATTACTCTGACATAGCAACACCCAACTTACTCACTTGCATCTTATGCACTTTATTCCTTTGTCATTCATGGTATTCATTTAGTAGATGTTGATTACTCTTGTTTATCTTTTGTTAATAACATTTATTTTGCTAGACTTGAGTCTTCCTTGTGTTGATAATACAGTAAGAGACAATACAGGTTAACCTTAATCTCATTAATCCTAATTTAAGTGGATCCACGTTTTAGTATTTGTCACTTTTTCTATGCTCTTATTTTCCCTTATTACAGGGCTCTGTGGAATACTTGATTCTGATTGGTCAGTCTTGGACTGTTATCCCTCGATAACAACCGGTAAAAACTAATAGCTCATCCGGGTAACTGAAGTCGCCGCTATACTCTTGCTAAGAACATTTTCCATTCATGGAAGCTTTGTGTTTGGTTAGCTAATAATATATTAAAACTCAATTCAATATGATGTGTCGCTCTCTCATTTCATACAAGCCCAGCTGCCGCCATTTTGCGACGATTGTTTTGTATGCCGTAATGGATTATAAGATAACTAACAAACTGGTAAGATTTTAAAACATTTTATCACCTTAATTATTTAGGTGGTGAAATTGAATGCACCGTATCCCTTAAATGGCGGTCTAATTTGAACTTGCCAATTGTTAGTAACTGCTTTTGTCACGGAAGCTTTGCATTCAAATATTTTAACTCAAATCAATATTTTGTGTCTAATTATTTACTTATGTGGCAAGCAGCCATGTAATAAGAGGGATAATGTACATCCAGCAGGTTGTTATCACAGAATAACCCCCTTCAGAGTAATACAAGGCCCCTCCACTTCGGGGTTCTGATCACCCTGTCAGAGGTTATTCTGCGATTACAACCGGCAGGTGTACATTATTCCTTATTTAATATATTCCTGTCCTAGATTTATGGTTTTGAACGATGGCTGAAAACTTGTATAACAGGCACTTCTCATGTTTATTGCCATCTTATGATGAATCGCTTGTTGTTTTCCTCAACTGTAATTTGCTTTGGATAAAAGCATCTGCCACATGAACAGAAGTAATTGTGAATGAAAAATAAAGTTTGATAACACTAAGTTGATCAAAACTCTTTCTCTACAATGTGAATTCTCATGTGCCTGTTATTGCTTCCTTTTAGAGTGAAACGGTTTCTACAGTTCTCTTAGACAAAACACATTGTCCAGTTTGGCTACGTTTACACTTGGCATTAACATGCGATCATCGTGATCTGATCAAGCAGATCCGCTCATCAGTCAATCAGGACATGGTGTGTTTACACTTGGCAACATTAAGTGACTTCTCTATCTGGATAACCGATCAGATCCCTCTTTCCCGTGCAATGAGTCTTACACCGTGACAAAATACTATCATCAGTGATGCGGTCTACACTGGATGTGGCGCGACACGACAAATCCCAGACAGTAAACTGCTGTCTCAATCTGTTTATGAGGTACTGACACAAAGAACAAATGATTTGCAACAGTTCAGTGTGGAGAGCCTCATGCTGTTGCAGCGCAGCACAACAACCGTCACGTCCGGGGTGGACACGGAGTTAAGTGTAGGAGTCTCACTAGCGCTCCACGGCCTGGTATCCTCCATCTTTCTTCTGACAGTTCGGGAGAGGGGGCGGGGATTTGCATGACGTCGATTGGCGAATGCAGACTCGATGGCTGGATTGAGTTTACATTACTCTGAGATCTGATCACAATGCGTCCTCAACTACTTCTGGACCAGGATGCACTGATCAGATGACATTACGATCAGAAGCTCATTTACACTTGTCTTTTCAATGTGCATGTGGACAACTTCCAGATACAGGTCACATGTTAATGACGTGTAAATGCCGCCTTTGATTTCTCATATGGACTTTAAGATTTTAAAGCTGATTGAAACTGTCTCTCAGGTGTGAGTTCTCATGCCTGACAAGGTGTGCTTTTTGATTAAAACCATTTCCACACTGCTGGCAGGTGAAAGGCTTCTCTCCAGTGTGAGTTCTCATGTGTGTGATAAGGTGTGCTTTTTGATTAAAACCATTTCCACACTGTTGGCATGTGTAAGGCTTCTCTCCGGTGTGAGTTCTCATGTGCCTGTCAAGGTTTATTTTTTGAGTGAAACTCTTTCCACACCATTGGCAGGTGAAAGGGTTTTCTCCAGTGTGAGTTCTCATGTGGATTTTAAGGTTTCCATATAGATTGAAACTGTTTCCACACTGTTGGCAGGTGTAAGGTTTCTCTCCAGTGTGAGTTCTCATGTGTCCGTTAAGGTTTAATTTTTGAGTGAAACTCTTTCCACACTGTTGGCAGGTGTAAGGCTTCTCTCCAGTGTGAACTCTCATGTGGACTTTAAGGGTTCCACATAGACTGAAACTGTTTCCACACTGTTTGCACGTGTAAGGCTTCTCTCCAGTGTGAGTTCTCATGTGTCTGATAAGGCCTTCTTTTAGTTTAAAACTTTTCTCACACTGTTGACAGGTAAAATGCTTCTTTTTGCAGCTTCTTGTCTTTTCAGCCTGTGAGCAAGTAAATGGTTTTTCTTCAGTTATGAACTTGTGTTGTTTCTCAAGCTTATATTTCTCATCCATTTCGTTCAGAGCTTCACTCTCCTCTTTCACTGTCATCAGACCTAAGGTGAAACAAGACAAATAAATTGAACACATGACCTGCTTTTGGCATCTACTCATGGTTAGATTTCTCTTCTAGTGATATTAGATCAATCGAGTAGTCATATATCTTCTAAGTATTAATTTTCAGGATTCTATCACTTTGATAAAGCTTTTTCATAACAGTGTTGAAAAGTATTTGAGTAAATGTAATTATTTACTGTACTTAAGTATCTTTTTGGTTGATTGTAGTTTTACTGAGTATCAATGATAATAGCAACTTTTTTTACTTTCCACTTGACTACATTTCTGAATAAGTACATGTACTCTTTACACCAATGCATTTGTGATGAGTAATGCAATTACTTGATGTATTTTGCATGGCACCTAACTTTTTCTGCAGCAGTTTATTTGTGCAGGTCTAATGAAGTTCTTCCTGCCTGCATGTGGTTGGTGAGTCTGTTCAGTTGCCATATCAATGGGCAGCAGAAAGAGTATATAATTGACTAGAAGGAATTGTGTCTCCAGTCACCGCCCCCTTTTTTTTTCCTGCGTCATATTTGGTCGCCAACAAAATGTTGGCTAGGTTGTTGCTGGAGGACTGTACCCTAATGTTAGTTTATTTTCAGAGAGGCATGTTGGATGAAATCATGTGGCTGGCATTTTGTTAAGGTTGCCCCTCTACAGGTAAGTAAGAGTCGTTCTGCTTATTGAAGGTGGCATTCGCTCGTGTCATAAAGGTATCTCTGTGTTTGTTTGTTTTAGTAATATATATGTAATTGCTGTGTTTAGTGATTGATCTTTCTCTCTCCCTGTTTTTGTAGAATCTTTTTATCTTTAATAAAATTTATATGTGACCCTGGACTACAAAACCAGCCTTAAATCGCTGAGATATATTTGTAGCAATAGCCAAAAATACGTTTGTATGGGTCAAAATTATTGATTTTTCTTTTATGCCAAAAGTCATTAGGATATTAAGTAAAGATCATGTTCCATTAGGATATTTTGTAAATTTTCTACTGTAAATATATTAAAATTTTATTTTTGATTAGTAATATGCATTGCTAAGAACTTTATTTTGACAACTTCAAAGGCGATTTTCTCAATATTTAGATTTTTTTGCACTTTAGATTCCAGATTTTCAAATAGTTGTATCTCTCCCAAATATTGTCCTATCCTAACAAACCATACATCAATGGAAATATTATTTATTCAGGTTTTAGATGATGTATAAATCTTAATTTTGAGAAATTGACCCTTATGTTTGGTTTTGTGGTCCAGGGTCACACATTTCCTATATATATGTCTACTGCTGATTCAACGTGAACTAAACTCTGTTGCCTTATATGAAATCCATTTAATAAAGTTTCTGTAGTCGTGTTCAAACATTTGATCAAACTTTGATAAGTGACTTTTAAACAACTGAGAAGAGAGTGATGGATTGTTAGGTTCTTCGAAGCTCATCCTGGAGTTGCCGTCATAGCTACTGGTCCGTTAGCTTAAACCTGCTTGGAAGCAGCTTATTTCATGTAATCAGGATTAGACTGCAACTTTTAAAGCAGAAATCATACTTGTAGTGTGTCCGAGCCACTGGCCCTTTTTTTTTTTTTTTTACAAGAATACTTCTGAACCAGGGACAATATAATTTAAAGCAATAATAATTTAAACGTTCATTTGCAAAATAGTAATATGTATAGAGTATATAACATTAGACACTTCTACTCAATGAGATTTATTTGTGAAGGAATAATTATCTTATATTTTTAATGGAGTGTCTTATCCATGATGTACAGTTAATCTGAGCTGTGCATTAATCTGAACGATGACTGCTGTTATGCAAGAGGCTTGAAGCAGCACATGAGATGCACTTTTTGCTTCGAAAAAAAAAGAGTTCTTGACTTAAGAAACTGTAATCAATGCTGTCACTGCCAACTGATCAACACTGCCTTCAGAGCTGGTGACAGAGCCCTATACAGCACTGCCAGAGCAAACCAGAAGAGAGGCATCAGAGGGGCTAAAGCAGCCTACAAAAGGAGAATTGAGGACCACTTCACTAACAATAACCCACAGCTGGTGTGGCAGGGCATCCAGCAAATCACCAGTTACAAACCCAGCAACCGCATGACTTTCAATGGCGATGCTGCCTTGGCAGAGGAACTCAACTGTTTCTTTGCCCACTATGAGGTTGGAAGCAACAGAGACTGTCAAAACACTTCCACCAATCTCCAACAGCCATACCCTCACTTTGCAGGAGCATGATGTGAGGCGTGTGCTCAGAGCAGTAAACCCAAGGAAAGCTGCCGGCCCTGATGGTGTTACAGGAATGGTGTTAAAGGTATGTGCAGTCCAGCTCTCTGGGGTGTTTACAAAGAGCTTCAACCTGTCTCTGTCTAAATCCATCGTCCCATTCTGCCTGAAGTCTGCCACAATCATCCCACTGTCAAAAAAGACTGCCATAACCTGCCTCACCGACTACCATCCAGTCGCACTCACTCCAGTCATCACTAAGTGCTTTGAGAGGCTGGTCCTACAGTATATCAAAGCCAGTCTTCCACCCACCTTTGATCCATACCAGTTTGTCTACAGAGCAAACAGGTCTACAGAAGATGCTATCTCCACTGCTCTTCACTCAGCTCTGACCCACCTTGAACACCAAGGGAGCTATGTGAGGATGCTCTTTATAGACTTCAGCTCTGCCTGTAACACTGTCATCCTGGGCAGACTGATCTCTAAACTAGCTGACTTAGGCCTTTCCCCAACCCATATGTCACTGGATCAAGGACTTTCTTACTAACCGCCCCCACCTCTCCTCCACCCTCACACTCAGCACTGGCGCCCCACAGGGCTGTGTGCTGAGCCCCCTTCTCTACATCCTCTACACCAGGGATATTCGGTCCTGGAGGGCCACTGTCCTGCAGAGTTTAGCTCCAACCCTAATTAAACACACCTGAACAAGGCAATCAGTGTTTTCGGGATTACTAGATAGATACAGGCAGGTGAGTTTTTATGAGGGCTGAAGCTAAACTCTGCAGGATAGTGGCCCTCCAGGACCGGAGTTTCCTATCCCTGCTCTACTCACACGACTATGCTCCCACTTACCCCACCAACACCATTAAGTTTGCGGATGACACAACCGTGGTTGGACTTATCTCAGGGGATGATGAGACTTCCTACAGGAACGAAGTCCAAAGACTGACAGAGTAGTGTTCAGAGAACAGTCTCATACTGAACTCTTTAAAAACAAAAGAACTTCTGTAAAAGCAGTAAAAAAAAAAAAAACCTTCTGTAAGAGCAGTACAGCCCCCACACCACTAAACATCAATGGGGACTGTGTGGAAAGGGTCCCTGTTTTCAAGTTCCTGGGTACACACATCTCTTCAGATCTCTCATGGACTACCAACACCACCACAGCGGTTAAGAAGGCACAGCAGAGACTCCACTTCTTCAGAATCCTCAAGCAGAACCACCTGCAAGAGAAACTGCTGGTGTCCTTCTATCACCACTCCATCGAGAGTGTGCTGACGTGCTGCATCTCTGTGTGGTATGCCAGCTGCTCAGCAGCAGACAGGAGACCTCTTCAGAGAATCATCAGGACAGCCCAGAAGATCATCGGCTGCCCGCTGCCCTCTCTGGAGGTCTTATTCAGCTTTTGCTGCCTCAGTAGAGCAGCCAACATACTTAAAGACCCATCCTACCCTGGACATTATCTGTTTGACCGGCTACAGTCTGGTAGACGTTTCAGGTCTGTCACATCACGGACAAACAGACTCAAAAACAGCTTCTACCCCAGAGCCATTGGTGAACTGAACACTGCCAAACAATCTACATAGACTCTGTGTCTTTCTTGATCACAATACCACTGAACATTGCATAGATGCAAATAGTTTTTTTTTCAACTGTTCCTCGTTGGTTTACATTTCAACTGTACTTCTGCACTACTGTTTTTACATTTCAACTGCACTATTGATTGCACAACTCGTTTACATTTCCACTGCACTACTTGTACATAGGGTCACCGCAACCCAGACCTCAGCTTCTATGCCATTGCATCATATTGTATCTTTTTATCACATTGTCCTATTGTTTTATATATTTATTTTTATAAGATCCTGCACCTTTTAAATTAATACTGTTACAATACTTTTGGTTAGAGAGTTTGACTCCTAACCCTAAGGTTGTGGGTTCGAGTCTCGGGCCGGCAATACCACGACTGAGGTGCCCTTGAGCAAGGCACTGAACCCCCAACTGCTCCCCAGACTCCGCAGCATAAATGATACCCACTGCTCCGGGTGTGTGTTCACTGCTGTGTGTGTTCACTTTGGATGGGTTAAATGCAGAGCACGAATTCTGAGTATGGGTCACCATACTTGGCTGTATGCAGGGTTTTTCCTACATTGAAATTTTTTTGGCGGCCACCAAAACGATTTTTTGTCCCGCCAAAGCCTTTTTTGATGTGTAATTGTGTTTTGTGAGTGAAGCAGGCTACAGACGGAGTGACAGAGAGAACGAGCACAGCGCCCCTCCCCCGCGCGCGCACTCTCCGTCTTCAGTTCTGTCTTTGCTCTCTCCCTCGCATCAAAATCAAACTATCCTAAAGCTCGGAAGACTGAATCCATGTTTCACGTGGTGCATTCGGAGAATATTTTTGCTGAATTACCGCTGGGTGTGAATTGCAGTCAAAAAAAAGTTGCCTTATCTTCTCTTACAACTTGTGACAAGCATTCCACACATGCAACTGATAAACATTTAAATAAATGCAAAAAAAAAAAAAAAAAAAAATCCAGTTATGAAGTGTTTTGTGTGTGTGTTGACAAATCTTTCGCGATGTCCTAACAGCCAGGATTCCCACACAACACGTCCGCTAAAGTCCGAATCGCGAACTAATGACTCCTTTGAGCCGATTCATTATAATGAATGGTTAAAGCAGTTGGTCTGCCCCTCAGTGTCTGAATCGGTGTATAACAAATTATGGAAGCATATGGGAACATACACATCTGAAATGAGAAAGTAAGTGTGCTTACCCCATTTAGCAAGAGTGTTTAGTAAAATCTAGCCTTAATAATACCAGTATGTATAGGCCTATGACAATGTGTAGTAAATTAGCTATAAAATCATTTAGTTTAAAGTTAGACTGGAGTGAGATGAAACTAGATCAGAGCACAAAGCAAGCTGTTGCCAGCTAGCTGCTAATATTATTAAATTTTATATGGTGAATTATATATTGCATAATTTGCAAATAGATAAATTGTGATACCTTTGACATTTCAAATATACTTTGGTATCGATGATGTTTACATGTAAAATAAGTTGTAATCGCTTTCTTTTATTATCTAGCCTGACAGTGATCGTTTTTTTCATGAATAATAGGATAAGAAAAAAAAAAAAAAAAAAAATCACAAACCGTTTCTTTGTATTTATTTTAAATTTAACATTTATTTTCAATATTGGGCTTGTGGATCATGTGGGTACTAGGGTACTCTTTGCTGTGTGTGGATGACCATGTCGGTCAGCCACCACCGAAGACCAGTTTTGACCCAGGAAAAACCCTGGCTGTATGTCACTTCACTTCTTCTTTTGCATTAACAATAAATTAATCTAATCTAATCACATGACAAATCTGCTACACAGGCAAAATGAAATGAATTAATTTCCCACTACAACACTGAAACAAAAATATAAGGACTGTAAAATTACTAGAAAATAATGGGAAAAATTGGGAATCATGTTATTATTATTATTATTTTTTTAAGTACACAATTCATTAACATACAGTGGGGCTCGAAAGTTTGGGCACCCCTTGCAGAATCAGTGAAAATGTGAATAATTTTCAAAAAATAAGAGAGATCATACTAAATGCATGTTATTTTTTATTTAGTTCTGTCCTGAGTAAGATATTGTACATAAAAGATGTTTCCATTTAGTCCACAAGACCAAAAAAAAAAAAAAAAAAAAAAAATGCTGAAATTATTAAAATAACCCCATTCAAAAGTTTGTGAACCCTTGGTTCTTAATACTGTGTGTGGTTACCTGATGATCCACGACTGTCTTTCTGTTTTGTGATGGTTGTGCATGAGTCCCTTTTTTTGTTCTGAACAGTTGAACTGAGAACTGTTCTTCAGAAAAATCTTTAAGGTCCTGCAGATTCTTCAGTTTTCCAGCATCTTTGCATATTTGAACCCTTTCCAGCAGTGACTGTATGATTTTGAGATACATCTTTTCACACTGAGAGCAATTGAGGCACTTAAACACAACTATTAAAAAAGGTTCAAACATTCACTGATGCGCCAGAAGGAAACAAAATGCATTAAGAGCTGGGGGGTGAAAACTTTTGGAATTTGAAGATCAAGGTAAATTGTACTTAATTTGTGTTTCGGGAAACATACAAGTATCTTCTATTGCTTACGAAGGGCAGAACAAAAAAAAAAAATACATATACTTCAACAAAAAAAAAAAATAACAATCATAATATTATTCAAAATTATTTGTTTAGTTTTTTTAAAATAAAATAATAATGTGTGATAATATTATTAAAAAAAAAACAAATACAAAAAACCCAAATTAAACCTATATGCTTAGTATTAAATACAAATACAATTATTTTAAAGTAAACTTAAAAATAAAACGCTAATATTTACTACTACTTTCTTTGTTTGCCTCTTTAAAAAGAATCGCTTTATGTATTCCCCAATTGTAAGTCGCTTTGGATAAAAGCGTCTAAAAATAAATAATAAAAGCATTTTCATCATTTTCAAACTTAAAATCAGTAGGCTTTTATTTTGGCGGGTTGCCGGCAAGTAAGTATATGCGCGTCCGGATTTAGCGCCGCTGCTGATTAAAGAGCGTCAGTGAATGAATGTCACAGTTTTGCATTGTGCTTTGTAAAACGGCATGGGATAGCCTAGATTCATGCTTTCAGTTTGAAAAGAAATCTTATATATTACAGTTTGTCTATCTAAGATGGTAATTGTGTATTAACAGCTGTCAACCATGTCAGTACGCAAATGCACTCTCAGAACTTATTTATATAGCACATTTTTTATTTTGGTCGCTCATGCGGACCTGCGGACCACTTATGTGCACCCCTGCCTATAACATTTAGTCCATCCATCTCATAGTAGCCTACCAAAAAAATTTAACAGTAGAAGTGAAATCTTATTGTAGTCTTCAAATCTGGGTACTGTCTTACGTTTTAAAATCACTTACAGAGGAAGTTTGTTCACATCATGCTAACATGATTGCCGCTGTAAGCTTTTCATTTTCTTTTGTTTTCACTCGAGATCTTTACAACACACATTACATTACGTATTTCATGGCACACTCGTTTTACGTGTTTTTGGCGCCACCTATTGTTTTGGTTATCACTGACATGTCAAAGTATAGACCCTGACTATAAGACGACCGCATTTTTTCAGATGTATTCCCGAGAAAAAAAACATCGTCTTATATTCGGGTCAATACGGTACTTTTTCCCCCCCCCCCCGGTACTTTTTTCCTCTCTCTAAAAAAACACAATTAGTTTACACGCGTAGCATTTTTAACCATGCAGCAAACCTTTTTTTAATATTTTGATAAATGACTGAAAATAAATAAATGACTTTTTAAACTGATTGTATTAATCGGTCGGTTAACGGTCAACCAGTTATTAACAACAGTTAAATCTTCTGAGCTCATTGTAAATGAGTGAGTGCAGCTTTGAGAAAGAAAACCAACCTGTTTGTTCCTCAGTTTCTTCTTGTTTGACTCTTAATACTTCTTCAATCTTCAGCTCTTCAGTCTCCACTTTGATAAATGCCATCTTTATAAAAGTGTGTCACGTGCTTCAGCAGGAGTTTCTCTGTGTGTTTGGACACGCTGTAAAGTTTAAGATGAGAGAAAATAAACCCAAACTACATCTGTTTCAGTAACCAGTGCACTGATAAGAGAGTCAAAGAGTGATAGAGAACTGGTCTTAGGTGACCTGACTAGTGGTGGCTCGTCAGGGGAGGTACAGCTCCCCAAAATTTTGAGGTGAAAATGGGAGGACTATTTAATGTTAATAAAATTCACAATTAATTTCAGTTCATCCTCAGAATGTGTATTTTGTATGTAAACATAACATGTAACTGAAGTTGGAAAGCGCCGCTTTTCTATAAAAAAAATTAGCCAATCAGCATCGAGTGTTCACTTTCAGCGCTGATGAGTGTTGAGAAAAGAAACCTCGTAGAGGAGGCTAGCCTCCCTTCTGATATCAGCCAATCATCACAGAGACATGAATTATAAATTAAATAAATAAATTAAATTATGAATGATATGATATTACGTGAATTATGTGATATTAGTTTGAACGTCTCGCGCTGATGAGCAGCGATATTGAATATTTGATGGCCAACAGAATACCAAGCTGTCATTCAAACAGTATTTATACAAATTAAAAATTGTACTTGGTATGTTGGTTTTCTGGTTTGTGCTGTGTGTTGGTATGTGTGTATGTGTGGAAAGAGTTTATTTTGTTGGGGCACTATATTATATTGATAAAGATTTAAATGGAAAATTAAAAAAAAGCCTATAGGAATTTCTTCATTTAATTGTAATGGTTTAGCAAATATCTCTAAAAGGAATGAAATTTTTATTTGGTTAAATGATAAAAGCGACATTCAGATTGTTTGTATGCAGGAAACGCATTCTAATTCAGGAAATGAGTTAAAATGGAGATCTGAATGGGGAGGGGACATATACTTTAGTCTAGCAAGCAGTAGGGGTGTTATGATTTTGTTTAAAAATAAGGTAGATTATACACTGCACTCCGTATTTACAGATAAGGAGGGTAGATGGATTGTAATAGATATAATGATCAATAACTTGCATATTATTTTATTAAATATTTACACTCCTAATGAGGACAGTCCGTTATTTTTCGGTGAAATTAACACATATCTAAACTCATTACAATCTAATCAAATTATAATAACTGGGGATTTTAATACAGTTTTAGATACAAATAAGGATCGTAGTGGTCTGCATAAATTTAATAATCATCCCCATGCACTTAGGGAAATTCAAGAAATGGCTGCATCATTAGATCTGGTTGATATCTGGCGTTTGCTAAATAAAGATACTACGAGGTATACATGGCGTAGAGGAAAACAGGCCAGTAGAATTGATTATTTTCTTATTTCTTTCTCATTGGTTCCTAAAGTATTAAACTGTTATATTGGTGACTGTTTGAGATCTGATCATAGTCTGGTTACATTGCTGATTGACAATCGGCAATGTTCCAGAGGACGGGGTTACTGGAAATTCAATGTATCGTTTCTAAGGAGATTTATCAAAGAATTTTTTGAAGATAATGAAAACTCCTCTAGTCCACATAATGTTTGGGAAGCCTTTAAATGTTCTTTTAGAGGACATGCGATTAAGATTGGATCAATTAAGAAAAAAAGAAACCTAAAACAGGAACAAGAACTTCTTGATGAAATAAATGAGCTACAAAAATTATTAGATAGAAGTTACGCTACTGAAACAGAAATATAAATTAAAAGAAAACAAGATAAATTGGAGAGTCTTTATCATGAACGGGTAAACGGAGTTATGGTTAGGTCACACGCTGCTTGGATGGAGAAGGGAGAGAAGTGTACGGCGCACTTTTTACGGTTAAATCAAAGAAATTCCGTTAAAAAGAATATCATAAGTTTATACAGAAATGATGTCTTAGTCACAAATCCACAAGAAATATTGCAGGAAGAATGTGAATATTTTAAAACTCTATATTCTAACGATGCAATATTGGAGTACCTAAATGGTGTGACTGAGCAAAATTTCCCTTTGAATAATGTCTCTGTGCTTTCTACTTCGCAGCAATTAAGCTGTAAAGGCGAAATAACAGAGCAGGAGTTATTGGAGGCAATTAATTCATTTTCATCTGGTAAATCTCCTGGTATCGATGGAATTCCTATCAAGATGTATACGATTTTTTTTACAAAAATTAAAAAACCCTTATTAGAATCTTTCAACTTTTCATTTAAACAAGGTATTTTATCTAATTCACAAAGAGAGGGAGTTATCTCAATACTCTTAAAACAAAATCCTGATGGGAAATATAAAGATCCAAAATGGGTTTTAAAAATTGGCGTCCATTGACCCCTGCTCTGTTGTGATACTCGTATTTTATCTAAATGTATTGCTTTAAGAATAAAAAATATAATTGGAGATGTTATAAACAACAATCAAGCAGGTTTTATTAAGGGGAGATTTATAGGAGATAACTTGAGACAAATACTGGACACTATACATTTTTATGAGAACCATCAGGAGCCAGGATTATTGTTTATTGCTGATTTCGAAAAGGCGTTTGATAAAATTCAATGGAAGTTCATAAAACAATGTCTTAGCTTTTTTAATTTTGGGAAAAACTTAATACAGTGGTTTGAAACTCTTTATAATCATCCAGTTAGTCGAGTGATTAATAACGGTCATATATCAGACACATTTTTATTAACGCAAGGAGTCCGTCAAGGGTGTCCTTTGTCACCATATCTCTTTATTTTATGTATTGAAATTCTGGCTATTAAAATTAGGAACAATCCAGATATATCAGGTCTATTTCCAAACGGTAAAGAGATTAAGCTAACAATGTATCCTGATGATGCAATCTTTTTTATAAAACCAACACAATCCACTTTGGAAGGACTAATAAGGGAATTAAATACTTTTTCAAAAAATTCTGGTTTGAAACCTAATTTTGCGAAATGTAACATTCTGAGAATTGGGACATTAAAAGACACAAATTTTATTTTAAACAGTTCCGTTCCTGTTAAATGGATTAATGGAGACGTTAATTTACTAGGGATTCATCTACCTGACAACTTTAAAGAAATTGTTAAATTCAATTATGAGAGAAGGATGGAAAAGGCAGATAGAATTTTACAACCTTGGAGGGGGAACACTCTGACAATTCAAGGAAAAGTAACTTTGATTAATACATTAGTAATTCCACAATTTACCCACTTACTAATGCTTCTTCCTTCACCTAGTATAAAATGTTCAAATTTATATGGAACAATAAACAAGATAAAATTAAAAGGCAGTATTTATATAATTCTTATGATAACGGTGGATTGAATTTGAAAAATCTTCTAATGATGGATTGTTCCTTGAAAGCCTCCTGGGTTGCTAAAATTTATCACAACAAACAATGGATCACAAGCCAGAGATTATATTCAGCCTTTTTTTCCTTTTTCTCCGAATAATATATTTCATTTTTACCAATTAAAAGTAATACATATAGATAAAATATTTCAAAATAGTTTAAAAGAGTTATCACCATTCTTCAAGGATGCACTGAAAGCTTGGTTGAATTTCCAGTACCACCCTCCAGATACAATTCAAGACATTCAGACACAGTTGCTATGGATGAATTCAAACATTACGGTTGGAGACAAGCCATTGTTGTGGGAGGAATGTGTCAAAAATGGGTTAATTTTTGTCAATGACCTTTTAGATTTACTTGGAGATTTTATTTCTTATGAAAACTTGAGAAATGTTTGTAGCATTTCTCTCAATCAGTTACAATTCAACCAGCTGATTTCTGCAATTCGTAAAACTTGGAAAATGAAACTGCAAAATGAAAAGAAGAATAAATTAATGGTTTGTCTCCCACCAATAAGATGCCTTAAATGGTTGTCTGGTGTAAAGATAAATAAAATTATATATATTTGGAATTTAAATATTACAGGCACTGCACTTTTTCCACACAGAACATGCCTGTTTTGGGAAGATGAATTTAATGACCCAATTTTATGGAAAGATTACTTTAGAACAATTTATAGAACTACAATCGATTCATATTCCAGAATATTTCAACTTAAAACGTTTTATAAAATTATTGCTACAAAAAAAATCTCGGCTTAAATGGCAGATAGAACAGGATCCCTATTGCAGGTTCTGTGGGGATGAGGAGGAGGACCTGATGCATTTGTTTTATTTTTGGCTAAGTTTTGGGTCAGTATACAGTTATGGTTAAGGTCTATGGATATTGTTTTGCAAATTACACCTCAGAACATTTTGTTATGTGTCTTTGAGGGAAAATGCATACACTTTTTGAATATGATTATATTGATGGGTAAAATTTTTATTTTTAAAGCTAAAACTTTATCAAACTTATGTATAAAACACTTTAAGAATAGAGTGTTTTATCAGTATATGCTAGAAACAATTATTGCAACAAATAATAACAGAATAACTGAGCATGAAAATAAATGGAATGTCTGCTTATTTGAGTTAGAGATATAAATATTAGGTGTACATAAAAGGTGCGCCATGTGTTATGGCATAAATGTTTTGCCAATTCTATTGTGTTTTTTGTTTATTGATTTTTTGATTAGTAGTATTGATTTATTTTATTGTTCATTTTCTTATGTTATTAACTTTGTTTGCTTTGTGCTTCGTTTTACTTTGCTTTCTTGTCATAACACTGTGTGGATGATTGTGGTTGTGGTATGAATGCATGGTGGGGTGGGTGGGGGGTTTGTAGCTTGTCTTGTTATTTTGTTCTGTAATAAAAAAAATGTAAAAAATAAATACATAAATAAATAAAGGAGAACACGTCTATGCTGGATATAGGCTACAGCAGTCGCTTGATTAAACAGCACTACAGACAGCTCTGTTTTAACACAGACTTTAAGAAGGGATGGATGTTTGATTCAAGTGATAGGACAAATAAGTGAAATTATATTATCCTGCTGTATGTGTGTTGTATTCTTTACGTTTTCTGACTAAAAGCAACCAAAAAGCCATTTTAAAATGGTTAAGCAAATAATAATAATCGGCAGGGATTCCAGACCAATACAATTAGTGTGCCTCCTCTATTTTAAAACCCACGAGCCGCCACTGCACCAAACGAATAACCCTACATTATTAACGAGTTCTTATTCAAACATCTGTAGTTTACATTTAATAGATGACACTTTCATGAAAGCATCGGGAGCTGGTTTGTTAAAGGAGTCATTATTAAGTTTGTTTGTTGTTCTCGTCTCATTTTGAACCGGAAGTGTCGTCAGAGTGAATCAGTGAATCATTTTGCGCAGCTATCGGCTCAACTGACTCGTTTCAGAAAGCTATGTTTCTCATCACTACTCGCCTGTGATTCTTGTTCATGATGAACGAAATCACGAGATTGGAGCGAAATGAGACGCTTCTTTTCTGTTACTCGAGAACAAAGCGCTGTACTCGAACAAAATAACGTTCATTACTGTTAGTTAGCTATTACAATGTTACCTTCGACAACCACTGAGCCATTTTACATCACTTTAAAAACACACGAAACAGTCCGTACTGTCTGCATTGACTTAAACACTTTAAACTCTTAAAACACTCACCTTTCTTCAGCTGAACCACAACAGACGCCGGAGCGGCCTTATGACGCCACACCGCCGTTCCAAAATAAAAGTCCCGTTCACGAGCTAAAACCACCGTGTGATAAAATAGATGGCGGAGGAATTAATATTTGAATTCTTGGTTAGACACATATTTAAATACATGTTCAATGATGTGCTGAAAACATACTAGTATATACATAAGTAAATTACTGTGTGTGTGTGCAATATTATGTACTTTACAAGTCACAGTTTTCCACAAATATCTTTTTTATTAGTTGATTAATGTGTTAGTTTTACATTTGAAAACAATATGTTATATTCTATAAATTTAGCTTCAAATGTTTTTATGCATTCAACAAAAGCACAATGAATATTGTTAAATAACCATTAAGTCTGATGTGTTTATCACCTCCCTGCCATAAACACAAATGCCTAATGCTGCTCTGATCTTTACGCTGCCAAGTATGTTAAACATAATATGATCAATAACCAAATTCCAATTAAAACATTTAGTTACAAGTGGTTAACAAAAAGTATGAGCCAATGTGAACCACAATGAAACTGACCCACGTCCAGCAAGACCAGACACGAGGCTATAATTCATAACAAAGGTCTCAAATCTCGTGAGGAACTTGAAGAGTGCACTACTTTGTGGACAGATTTTTATTATTCCACAAAAAACAGTAGAAAAAGAGAACCTTTCCTACAATGAGATTTCAACTCAATCTATTAAAAGATTTGTTGGATTTTCAAGAGGGGATGTCACTGAAAATGGCTCCAAGTATCACAAAACACCCCTCCTCCCAATCGTTTTGACAAAATGAAGGTGGCCCTGCAATGAATGTCTTCAGCAAGGCACCAAGCGTAGGTTTGAAGTACCTGGAGGAACAGGAACAACCACTGACCAGGAAAACACATCAACACTGGCAACCGGGGAAACCCAGTTTCAACTGAAAAACAATGCTGTTGACCATTTGTTTAAAAATTCTTGAGCAACATGACCACACAGATCTTCCCTCCTCTGCTGAAAACACCTAGACATGTAGCAGAATGGACTATTTACACTACCGTCTGCATCAGAAGTTTCAGTCCAGGTTCATTCCCAGCATCATCGTCACGATCAGCAACAGAGAGAAACACACATGCTGGTGAATACTATGGGTTACTTTGAAAAAGAAACAAAAAAACAGCCCAAAATGGTCAAAACAATTAATCCTTGTTTTCGATTCAGAACTAAATTGTGATGATTTTGATTTTCTAAATTCATTAAGATTTCAGCCCTAGATGATTTTGATCTAGATTTTGACTTAAGATTAAGTGAAAAGGCAGGATACAATTTAGTCAGGGGCCAAAAAACAAAACAAAACAAAAAAAAACAACAGCAGGTTTGAAGAAAGCACACAACAAAAAGCCAGTGTACAATGAACTCAATTTGAGTCAAATTTAACACTCCTGAAATGTATATATGACTCTCTCCGTTTTATAGTTAAAATAACACTTTTTAAAGTGTGAAATATGTACATTACGCACAGAGTACAAATAAACTCTTATGGTGTTAAAATGTACTCTTTGAGTAATGTACATATTTCATAATGTAAAAAGTATTATTTTAACTCTAAAATGGAGGGAGTCATATATACATTTCAGGAGTGTTAAATCTATTGTACAATGGCTTATTTTACTGTACATTTTTTGTATTAATCTGTGTGAAAATAAACATTTAGAAAAGTTTTTTAGAAAATGTCATTTTTTTCAACTAACCTTTTCAGAAATAAAAGGCATTTAATATTGCAATAATAAAAAAAAAAAAAAAACATTTCATAAAACTTGATACATTGTCATGCCACTATAGTGGATTTTTTTTTTCACACTACAGTAAATGTTAACATTTTTTACATCATAGAACTTCATAAACTCTTCTGTTCAGACAAATAAGAAACAAGTGCATATAAAACAGTGTATAATGCAAAATATCAAATATAAAAACAATGACTTGGTTCAAATGTTTGCAACCCACATAAACTTCTAAACATTCTTAGACTTTTTCTTACACTGAACATGGCCAAAAGCAACAAAAAGCAGTCAGGTATCAATTCAATTGACTGAGTTTGTAAATACATTCACGGGAACAACTGTTGTAGCTTATGGGCTTTACAACATCAGAAGTTGATTTAAGATCCTCAATGTATATACAATATACAAATATGGATCTTCAAAACCATATGATACTTGTAAATCAAATGGTCTGACAAAAGGAAGATCCTCTCCTCTTGACAGACCAAAAGTACTCTGTTCTTTTACATGCTAAGTGTTACGATGGAGGCGTCATGACAACCGAGTTGAGGATCCAAATGCAGGCTTTATTATAGAGAGTGGTCAAACAGGCAGAGTCCAGTACCAGCAAACAATAATGTCCCAGGCAAAGACAAAGAGGAATCCGTGAACAGGCAAAGGTCAGGGCAGGCAGCAAAACAATCATAAACCAGATAAACAGTCCAAGGTCAAAAACGAGAAGGCAAGGCAAGGCAAGGCAAAGCAAAGCAAAGAAGCACGGATACAGGGAACAGGGTAGAGGCTAAACAATAATCAGCTAAGTGTATGTGGATGTGTGCAACCTTTATAGTGCAAGACTGATGAGGTGATGAGAGACAGGTGATTGCAATTGATGAGGAGTCCTGGCAAAGGATTATGGGAAATGGAGTCCAGGATGAAGTGGCAAGAGTCTGGAATGGAAAACATCCAAAGAACAAAACAAGAACTCAAGCCAGAAAAAGACAAGGCACCCACAGCTGAGCAGATGGGATAGAAGCCCACCAGGGCGGAGCTGGAGCCCACCAGGGCGGAGCAGGGCTGAGCAGGGGACCACCACAGCCAAGCAGATGAGACAGAAGCCCACCAGGGCGGAGCAGGTGGAGCTGGAGCCCACCAGGGCGGAGCAGGTGGAGCTGGAGCCCACTAGGGTGGAGCAGAGGACCACCACAGCTGAGCAGATGAGACAGAAGCCCACCAGGGCGGAGCAGAGGACCACCACAGCCGAGCAGATGAGACAGAAGCCCACCAGGGCGGAGCAGAGGACCACCACAGCCGAGAAAACAAAACAGAACACACCAAACACAAACCAAACAACCACCACAAGAGGACCACCACAACAGAAGCCCACCACGACCGAGCAGAGGACCACCACAGCCGAGCAGGCGAGACAGAAGCCCACCAGGGCGGAGCAGAGGACCACCACAGCCAAGCAGATGAGACAGAAGCCCACCAGGGCGGAGCAGGTGGAGCTGGAGCCAACCAGGGCGGAGCAGGTGGAGCTGGAGCCCACTAGGGTGGAGCAGAGGACCACCACAGCAGAGCAGATGAGACAGAAGCCCACCAGGGCAGAGCAGAGGACCACCACAGCCCAGCAGACGAGACAGAAGCCCACCAGGGCAGAGCAGAGGACCACCACAGCCCAGCAGACGAGACAGAAGCCCACCAGGGCGGAGCAGAGGACCACCACAGTGGAGTCGGCGGCACAGGAGAGCAAGTCTGGTCAGGTGGAACTGAAACAGAGAACATAAACAGGTTAATGGCAGCCTCCGTGGCCGTGATGAGGTGGTTAGAGAGTTCCCAAACGGCCTCCATAGCCGTGACCGGACAGGCGGTGAGTTCATGGACGGCCTCCGTGGGCGTGACAGGACAGGCAATGAGTTCATAGACGGCCTCTGTAGCGGTGACAGGACACGACGAGCGTTCATGGATGGATACTACTGACACCTCCGAAGGTTCTGCAGCAGTTGCCGCCACCTCTGGAGGTTCCACAGCAGTAACAGTCTCCCTGACAGCAACACAACAGGCTGAGAGAACATTGCTGGGTGCCACCACCTCTAGAGTTTCAGTAGTGGTGTTCGCAGCCCAAACGCAACATAAAGCGATCCCTATCATGGGAAGAGCTTCAGACAGGAGAGTTAGTTCAGGAACAGAAGGGTTAGAGTTAGTGGGTTTGGGGATACCAGCTGCGCGTGCAGATACCAGCGGTGTATCCCTCACACTGGAACCCAGACTGGGATACCAAAGGACTGACCTTAAATATCTGAGTGCAACAGACAGGATGAGGCGAGGCTCTGGATGATCAGCTGTGACGAGACGAGGCTCGGGAAGGTCAGCTAAGACGTGAAGAGGCTCGGGCAGATCAGCTGTGACGTGACAAGACTCTGGCAGATCAGCTGTGATATGATGAAGCTCTGGAAGCTCGGTAGTGATTTGACTGGGCTCATAAAAATCAACGGTGACTTGACTTTGCTCTTGAAGATCAACCGTAACTTGACTTGACTCATGAAGTTTAACTGTGGTTTTACTTGAACGCAGGATTGGTGGCCATCTTGTGCAGTGGTGCTGGGCTGGCGGCCATCTTGTGCAGAGGCGCCGGGCTGGCGGCCATCTTGTGCAGAGGCGCCGGGCTGGCGCCCATCTTGCAATCAGGCTCAGCTGTTGCCACCATTTTGTGCTCGTGCTCTAGTGTGGCTGCCATACCATGAGTGAGTGCGGTGTCACATTCCTCCTCCGCGACACCTACAGTGAATGAAGAGCCAACACACAACAAAGCATAGTCCATAAACTGACTGAGAGATGTGCGGGGACCTTCACGGATTAGTCGGGATTTGAGCGGCTGAGTAATGCCCTCACAAAAGAAGTCTATAAGCACACAGTCCGGCAGGTCAGAAAAACACGCAAGAGCTAAATACTCTTGAATATAGCTCTCGAGTGATCGGGTGCCCTGCTCGAGAGCTAATAACAGTCTTGCAGATTACATTTTGCCTTACCCTTCTTTGTCAGTTATGTATGCAACTACAGTATTGACTAAGTGTCGCCGCGTTGAGTCTGTGAGTTTCCCATATATTTAGCCAAAATCGCAGGTCCACCTGCCTTTTCCTCCAAAATGCCACTGACAAAATATATAACATGTATAATAACATACATATATATAAAAAACATTTTGATTTTTTTTAAAGTGCTGTAATACTCTCATAATAAAAAAAATGTGAATAACTGCAAAACAATTCAGCTAGTAAATTATAATTTTGCCTCAAAAGGTTCATCAAAACGAGGTCTCTTAGAGCTTGGTCCAGCACTGACATCAGGCTCAGAGGACACTGATAGTGTTTCTGGGTGGGAGCTACAAGAAGAATCGAGGACTGGGCATTCTGGAAACATGCAAACATTAATGGATTTCATGCTAGTTATGAACAGTTCTTAGTCTTTAGTTCTGAGCCAAACTTCTTAATGATTTGCTTTTAAAAGTATTTAAAATAATATTATATATTATTTTATATAACAAAATAATAAAATTGTATTAGATATAAATCATCACTTATTTGAATTTAAGATGTAATTCTGCGCTATAACCAGGGCTCCAAACTGCATTTTGTGACTTGGGTAAAGTTGGTTTTATATTCGCACATTCGGATTTCCGCGTTCAATAACTTTGTTAATCTGCATTAAAAAAATCTTAGGGACTATCTACAAATTACAAGTGTCGTATGCCTCTAGTTTGAGCTCCGTCACGTTATTTCTCTATCGTCTATTTTTTATTATTGAAATCTATTTTATACACCATCATTTTCGTTTCTATAACGTGTGAATATATCCTCTATCGTATTCTACAACAAAAACAATCAGAGTGCCTTGTTATCACTAGTTTTTTTTTTGATTTCCCAAGTCCGCTAGTAGCTTATAGCCCATTAGCATCACCAGCGTGGTTGTCGCTAAACCCGCGTGCATCGCTAATACTCTATTCACACACATTACAATTGCTTTACTCACTGTTACTTGCTTTAATGGCGGATGTTTGTGTACCTTTGAGTGCAGGTGACAACACGTTTGAGCTGCATTCAGTCCTGGAGCAGAGGCAGGCCCAGCTGAGAGAGTGGAGAGCCGCGCTGGAAACCTCCCGGGCTGACGCTCACAAGTCCAGGGTAAGTATGCAGTGCGCAGTTGCTACTAACAGTCCCACCACCTCCTGTTTCTCTGCACAGGCCCGGTGTACCCAGGACACGATCTGCCCAGATGTCCTTGACTCCGGCGCCGGGACACCACGGACCCTGGGTGCATCCGCAGCGGAGGACGCGAGCCAGGCCCCGGGCGACGACTTCTCCCCCTCCGGTCTTCGAGATCTCCACACGGAACCGCTTCTCTCCCCTCCGCGAGATGGAACGCAACGCTGTGATCGTCGGAGACTCCATCGTCTGACACGTCCATGCTACGTTACCCGAAGGTAAAGTGCACACTCACTGTTTCCCTGGTGCTCGTGTTCTCGATGTTTCTGCGCAGACACCACGCAGCGGCAGATGGAGACACTGAAGAGGGACTTCAGGAGCCTGATCGAGACGGTTCGCAGCACGACGCCCGCGGCGACGATCATTGTGTCAGGACCACTCCCCACATATCAACGAGGACACAAAAGGTTCAGTAGACTTTTTGCTCTAAATGAATGGTTATTGTCATGGTGTAAAGAACAGAAACTGCTTTTGTTAATAATTGGAATCTTTTCTGGGAGCGTCCTAGGCTTTTTCGCACTGATGGCCTGCACCCCAGCAGAGTCAGAGCGGATCTCCTCTCGGACAACATCTCCAGGACTCTACGCTCCATATGACTAGTAAGCCAATTCTCAAATAACTGCTATGATAGCTTTTGTTCTACCCACTTAAATGTTAGAAGTACTTGCGCTGTCCAATCTATTAAGACTGTGTCTGTTCCCCGAATAATGAGGTTAAAATATAAATTTAATGTAGGATCTAGAAAAAATCTTATCGTGGTTAAACCAGAAAAACGTAAAATAAATTAACAAAAACAATTTTTAAAGTTTGGGCTCATAAACATTAGATCACTCACACCCAAAGCAGTTATTGTAAATGAAATGATCACCGATAATAGTTTTGATGTACTCTGCTTGACTGAAACCTGGCTAAAACTGATTATATTGGTCTAAATGAGTCTACTCCACCAAACTACTGTTATAAACATGAGCTCCGTCAAGACTGGTCGTGGGGGAGGTGTTGCAACAAAATGTAGTGATATTCTCAATGTTACCCAGAAAACAGGATACAGGTTTAAATCATTTGAAATACTTATGCTTAATGTTACACTGTCAGATATGCAAAAGAAATCTATTGTATCTCTTTCTCTGGCTACTGTGTATAGACCACCAGGGCCATATACAGAATTCCTAAAAGAATTTGGAGATTTCCTCTCAGACCTGTTGGTTACCGATGATAAAGTGCTAATTTTCGGAGATTTTAACATTCATGTTGATAATACAAATGATGCATTAGGACTTGCATTTACTGACTACTTAAACTGTTTTGGAGTAAAGCAAAATGTCACCGGGCCCACTCATCGTTTTAATCATACGCTAGATTTAATTATATCGCATGGAATCGATCTTACTGACATAGATATTGTACCTCAAAGTGATGATGTTACTGACCATTTCCTTGTATCGTGCATTCTGTATATTGATGATAATAACTATATAGCTTCGCGTTATCGTCCGGGCAGAACTATTTTTCCAGCCACCAAAGACAGATTCACAAATAACCTGCCTGATTTATCTCAACTGCTCTGTGTACCCATAAATACACGTGAACTAGACAAAATGACTGGCAACATGGGCACTATCTTCTCTAATACATTAGAAGCTGTTGCCCCCATCAAATTGAAAAAGGTTACAGAAAAACGTACTGTGCCATGGTACAACAGTGATACCCACGCTCTCAAGAAAGAAACTCATAGTCTTGAGCGCAAATGGAGAAAAACTAACTTGGAAGTTTTTAGAATTGCGTGGAAAAACAGTATGTCCCGCTATAGACAGGCTCTAAAAATTTCCAGGGCCGAGCATATCCACAAACTCATAGAAAACAACCAAAACAATCCAAGGTTTTTATCTAGCACAGTGGCTAGATTAACAAATAACCAGATGCCACCCAATCTAAATATTCCCTCACAGTTAAATAGTAATGACTTTATGAATTTCTTCACTGATAAAATAGATAACATCAGAAATACAATAACAAACGTAGATTCTACAGCGTCTAATACTTTAGTTTTATCCATCGAACCCAAAGATAAACAGCAGTGCTTTACACCTATAGGACAGGAAGAGCTAAATAAACTTATCACTGCATCTAAACCAACAACAGGTTTATTAGATCCTGTACCCACTAAATTACTGAAAGAGTTGTTACCTGTAGCAGAAAAACCGCTTCTCAATATTATTAACTCGTCGTTATCTTTAGGTCACATCCCAAAAACCATTCAAGCTGGCGGTTATTAAGCCTCTTATTAAGAAACCACAACTAGATCCTAATGAACTGGCAAATTACAGACCCATTTCAAATCTTCCATTTATGTCTGAAATTTTAGAAAAAGTTGTGTCTGCTCAATTGTGCTCCTACCTGCAAAAAAATGATCTTCATGAAGAATTTCAGTCGGGTTTCAGGCCCCATCATAGCACAGAAACTGCACTTGTTAAAATTACAAATTACTTGCTTCTTGCGTCAGACCAAGGCTGCATCTCATTGCTAGTTTTACTTGATCTTAGTGCTGCGTTCGACACCATAGATCACGACATACTCATAGATAGATTACAAAACTATACAGGTATCCAAGGGCAGGCTTTGAGATGGTTTATATCCTACCTGTCCGATCGCTACCACTTTGTTTATTTAAATGGGGAGTCATCTCATTTATCACCAGTAAAATATGGAGTGCCACAAGGATCTGTCCTAGGTCCTCTGCTATTTTCAATATACATGTTGCCCCTTGGTAATATCATTAGAAAATACGGGATTAGTTTCCACTGTTATGCTGATGATACTCAACTATATATCTCAACAAGACCAGGTGAAACCTCAAAATTATCTAAGCTAACAGAGTGTGTTAAAAATGTAAAAGATTGGAAGACCAATAATTTTCTCCTATTAAATTCAGATAAGACAGAGATATTACTTATTGGACCAAAAAACATTACACAGAATCTCGTAGATTACAATTTGCAATTAGACGGATGTACTGTTACTTCCTCTACGGTCAAAAATCTGGGTGTTAAATTAGACAGTAACTTGTCTTTTGAAAATCATATTTCCCATGTTACAAAAACAGCATTCTTCCATCTTAGAAACATTGCCAAGCTACGAAACATGTTACCTGTTTCTGATGCAGAAAAGCTAGTTCATGCGTTCATGACCTCTAGATTGGACTATCGTAATGCACTGCTAGGTGGTTGTCCTGCATCCTCAATAAACAAGCTACAGGTAGTCCAAAATGCAGCAGCTAGAGTCCTTACCAGGTCAAGAAAATATGATCATATTACCCCAATTTTAAAGTCTCTGCATTGGCTACCTATTAAGTTCCGTATCATTCCGTATTATTTATAAGGCCCTTAATGGCTTAGCTCCTGCATACCTAACTAATCTTCTACCACACTACAACCCATCACGCTCCCTAAGGTCACAAAACGCAGGACTTTTGATAGTACCTAGGATAGCAAAGTCCACTAAAGGAGGTAGAGATTTTTCGCATTTGGCTCCCAAAACTCTGGAATAGCCTTCCTGATAATGTTCGGGGTTCAGACACACTTCCTCTGTTTAAATCTAGATTAAAAACACACCTCTTTGGCCAAGCATTCAAATAATGCATCTCAAAATTTTGGACTGCAGTTATATCTGATTAAATGCACATTATTATTCTTTAGCTTGGGTTAAACTAATTAATTTTACTAGGCTGGAACAGCAGCTACGCTAATTATGTCTCTATTTGTTTCTCTGTTTTGCCACGGGATTTACATCCCGTGGTAACTAGGATTTACACAAGCTCCAGTCTGGATCCAGAACACCTGAGAAGAGATGATGCCAACCCCTCAGAGGACCTCAGATGATGCTAACCCAGAGACAACATATAGAACTACCACATTTTGCTATAAGTTTGATTGCATAATTGCTGTTAATAGTGTTAATCGTCTGTTTGTTTACGTCTTTATGGATTTTTCTGAACATTTCTGCCGTATGCACATAAACTGACAGTCATCACTGATAAGCTACTACTAAATATTGTAGAAACTTAATTTTCTGTAAAGTTGCTTTGCAATGATTTGTATCGTAAAAAGCGCTATACAAATAAACTTGAATTGAATTGAATATTACAAAAATAAAAAACAACTGTTTTTATGTATTTGCCTCCAAATTAACAAGAACTGTGTTGATGTGTTGGTTTTAACAATGACATATGATTTATTTCAATAGGTTTTGAAAGCATGGGTCAACGATAAGCATGTTGCTTGAGTGGTAATGCACTGCCAACCTCGATGTCATGCTGGATGATATTAGTACCGGGAGGAACATCATTGAATAAACTCAGAAACTGTCTATCAGCTTCATTATGTCTCCCCGCTGTTCGATCGTTAAATAGGAGAGCTGAGAGGAGAGTTTTCAAAACATCCTCCTTTTAAAACTTCCATACGTACATTTAACCCATCATCCTCAGTGTCGGTAGGCAAGGTATAAGTTAGCAATGAAGCACGCTCAGTGCCAAACCCTCAACAGTGTTCTCTTTTGGTTCAACACGACAGAAATATGCTTTCAACATATTGACGTGACATAAGCAAGTTTTTCACCTCCTTTCTGGAGTGTATAACATGTAATCAGTTTCACTCAACTTACTTTTGATCACATAGGGGCCGGAAAAATGCACAGAGAGAGTGGACCCAGGAATGGGAAACAGCACTAAAAAAAACACACCTCTCAGAAAATTACGTGCAACTGCCTCTCCACCAAAGTACAACTTAAATTTCTTTTGTGAAAAAGACAGTGCTTCCTTCGCCACAGTACAAGCGACACGCAAGCGCTCACGAGTACGTGACACAAAATCAAGGATGTTAGTCTTCGCGACCGAATCTGTACAAAGGAATTCTTCCTTCAACATCTTTAAAGGTCCCCGGACATTATGCCCAAACACTAGCTCTGACGGACTAAACCCAAGCGAGTCCTGTCATGCCTCACGCACTGCAAATAAGACTAATGGAACTCCATCATCCCACTCATTCCCAGTCTCTATACAATACTTGCGCAGCGCAGATTTTTAATGTTTGATGCCATCTCTCCAAAGCGCCTTGCGACTCAGGATGATAGGCACTCGACATTACATGAGACACTCCAAGAGCCTTTAACGAATTACGAAACATGCGAGACATGAAATTTGAACCCTGATCAGTTTGAACAGTTTTCAGCAACCCGAAAGTTGTAAAAAACTTTGTTAAAGCTTTAGTTACAGTCTTAGCCGTTATGTTCCGTAACGGGATGGCTTCTGGAAAACTTGTTGCCATGCACATGATTGTCAATAAATACTGACAACCAGACTTAGCACGAGGAAGTGGCCCCACACAATCAATGAGAACACGCTCAAATGGTTCCCTGACTGCAGGAATAGGACAGAGAGGAGCAAGCGGTACCACCTGATTAGGTTTTCCACTGACCTGACAAATATGGCATGTCTTAGAGTACTTCAAGACGTCAGATTTCAACCCTGGCCAGAAAAAATGCTGGAGCACCCAGTCTTAGTTATCCCAAGTCTTAGTTATCCCAAGGTGTCCAAACCAAGGATGGTCATGGGCCAGACTTAAAAGATGTGGTCAAAATCTCAAAGGTACCACAATTTGATGCACTGCATTCCAATCTTCCCACTGCTCAGGATTTAGCGATCTACTCCACTTATGCATGAGCACATTATCGTTCCAGTAAAACTGTTAGTTACACAACAACGTTGTCTCATTTTCAACACTTGGAACGCAGTTTTTAAATTATTCGATCAGCAAAAGTTCTCACAAAGAAGAATAATCAGTTACCTTGCACGCTTTGATCCACCGATCAAATAAAATGCCCTTTTCACGAACAAACTCGCCATAAGTTTGAGATGTGGCCTTCTTCGTGGTACGAAATCGCTCTCGATAATGCTCAGGCACCAACTCATATGCCCGTAGAATTGCAGTTTTCATGGCATCGTACTGCACGCTTTCCTCTAATGAGAGAGATGCACACACCTCTTGCGCCTTACCCGATAGTTTACATTGTAACATCAGTGCCCAAACTTCGTTTGGCCATCTTAAAGCAACAGCAACTTGTTCAAAAGCTTGAAAATACACTGAGACAGAATTAATACTCGAATTTGATGAACCAGCCAGTGTCTCAAAATTACCCTTCAAACTAGAGGTTTTAAAAGTAGATTTTTTAGGTACCTCTGGAGCAGCCTGCAACTCCAACTCCCGCAGGTGCACTTTTGTATCTGCATCAATTCGATACATTTCGATCTGACGCGTCAAATCATCTTGTCTCGCCTGAGCTTTATCCTGAATCTCCCATTGTAACCGTGCTAAACGTAACTTTAAACGTGAATCTGATCAAACTACCGGTGACGCCTCTGTAGAAAGTGAAAGAGGTTCAAATTTAGGCATTGAAGAAAACGGACCTACCTCCACACCAACCCCAATTAATGGAGTGACTGGATCACCACTCGACACACGTAAGGAAGGACTTCCTGCAGCCGGTGCCGCCAACTCCGCTGCTGTAGCAGGAATAGTCTCCATACCCCCTTATTAGTCAAACTAGTCACTAAACAAGCTTTCAACGCTTCTTTACGCAGTGTTCTAGAGATAGAAATCTCATAATGTTGAGCAATCAGCGATTATTTTTCCGACATGTCTCTAATACTTCAACACTAGGTTGATCTATAAATTGACTTAACTCAAACATTGCCATCTTTACGAGAAAAGGAAAAAAAACAACATAAGCAATAAGGAATAATCCAATGCACTCCGGACCTACTTACCTAACCATCAATCTAACTATAACCTAACTAGTCTTCAGAGGGTACCGATTAAGAGATTACTCTCTCCCCCGGAATACCTCCAAAAACAACAAACTAAAATAATAAAGAAAACAAACAGCAAACCATCGTCAGGACTGCCGTTAAACACAGCCCTGCTGGCTCACCCTTTCTAACCGAAGAATACATAGGATCACCCCCTATCCGCTCCACAGAATCCAATTAGATCAATCAAATCAATCAATCAACCTTAAAAGAAAAATCGGGACAAGATCCCGGACGACCCCCCATTTATGTTACGAACCCCGGTTATAAGATGCTCATTGAGAAAGGGGTCCACAACATAAAAAGGAGACGCGAGGTAAAAAGCAATTTAACCATTTATTATAGAAATAATAATTGATTACCCAAACTCACATCTCTCATTCATCCCAACTCTCCACATAACAATAACACTTAAACTATATCAAATAGAACACAGCTACTTAACAAACACTGACAAATAGATCAAACCAAAAAAACATCAAATAGAACACAGCTTTCTTCAACGGCTGGCTGGGCATCCTGATGCGCACGGAGTTCACAACAGCATGTCTCATTCTGGTTCACACTTCTCTTATATACTCTAGCAGAAGCCATCAGATCGACGGGACACAGGTGTGCAGGGGCGGAGCCTAACACTCAAAAGAGAAAAGACTAATCAGATCACAAACAAATACACACAAAATACAAATACAACACTCATACAGCTTAGGCCGTAACAGAGAAGTTGACCCATGTTTTCAAAACCTATTGAAATAAATCATATGTCATTGTTAAAACCAACACATCAACACAGTTCTTGTTCATTTGGAGGCAAATAAATAAATAAAAACAGTTGTTTTAACTATGCCATTAACAATGTTCAGGAGATTACACGTGATTTTCCACTTGTCTGAATTGTTACCAAATTACAGTTCATGTACGTTCATTCGTTTTAATTTGCTAAACATCTTTTCAAACACCATCATTATAATGCAATTTTAATTTTTTCTAAAGGAAAATCTATAGCATTAGAAGACTGTAAGTGATATTTGCTGGTACATCTGTAATTGGCTAAAGAATATTTGTCTGTTCGAACACAATGAAAAACAATTCAAACTTTTTAGATGGTCCCTAACGAATTTCCCGCACTACATTGGACATTCAATGGACATTTGCAAGTAAATATGCCATCAAAACAATACTTGGCGAATTTGATCGATTGTGAAAAAAAATGAAGTAGGTTGACAATGATCTCGCTGATCAGAATATGCAAAAAATAAATTTATTGCACATATAATTTTAAAGTTATTAAACGCGGAAATGTGTGAAATGTTGTAAATGTGCGAATATAAAACCAACTTTACCCAAGTCATTTTGTGACCATTTTTCTGCCAGTACTACTAAATTTTGTTAGTTATAATTATAAAATATATATATAAAAAAATCAAGAAATTCCATTTGAAAGATGAATGAAAGTCTTAAGGGTCTGAAATTAGTAACGTTAATCAATGACAGAATTTACATTTTTGTGTGAACTATCCCTAAACTTTAATGTGTCTTATTAGAAAAAAAAAAGAATATGGATTTGTTATAAAAGAGTGAGCATTTTTTGTAAAGAATGAAGTATGAAGTGTGCTGGGGAAGTATTTGTATTGTATTGTACAGTTGGTGGACAACCAAAATGGGTAATACCGCCGCGTGCACTGCCGCCACAGGGCCGCGGCGTTAACTGCAAGTCAGTTGCGTGTTAAAGTTATTCGCAAAACTACCACCAGGTGGCACAAAGGCACGGGTTGCAAACTGAGTGTAATTGTAAAATTTTGATTTGTAAACGGAGATGAAACGATGAAGTAAAACAACAATAACATTATAATATAACATTGTAACATACTTAAAAACCATTAGAAAATTTACACTGAGTTACCTTATGTTTCGCTTTAAATTATTATTATTATTTGTTTTTGTTTATAGCAAAGAATATATTATTATATACTGCAATTATATTTATCCAATAGAATTATATATATTTTTAATTCTGTTCTGATAATTAAATTTAAAGGATTTGTTGTAAAGTGAGGGGAACTAAAAAATTATCCTTTTGGTACAATATAACATTATTAGGCCTGCTGTTATTATTTCTGAATGTAATAAAATGCGACTTTTACATGACATATTTTTTTTCCTCTCAAAAACGTAATTTATTTTTAGCCTGTTTTTAAAAAAAACCTGCAGCAAAACGAAAATAGGTGATTAATCGGTTAAATTTTGTTACTGTGGGTTAACAGATTCATCGGTTAAATTTTGTTACTGTGGGTTAATCTAGTCAAGTCAAGTCTGCTTATTGTCAGTTCTTCCACATGTACAGTACATAAATACAGAGAATTGAAATTGTGTTACTATCAGACCCTTGGTGCATACAGACACTAACAGTAGAACATCAAATACAGATAATAAAATATAAAGTACAACTATACAAATAAATTCATGTAAAAAGAAAGATAAATAAAGCAACACAAGGCACATGGCAGAGAGAGTCCAAAACCAGTGAAGTAAACAGTGCAGATATAATGATTGTAGTGCAAAAGAGCTTATTCAGTCAGATTAAAGTGTCAAAAATCTCAGAGAGCAGTTCTTTTATTTAAACTGACAGAAGAGGTTGTTGAATGAGCTCAGTTACTGCTGAATGAAGGTAGTGAGCAGACCAATGCTGTACAAAGTGACTGGTGCAGGTCCCATGTGTGTTTTCTTTTGTGTATGGGAGCTGGGGGGGGCAAGGTCGGGGTTCAGAGTTCAGTGGTGCATGGGGAAAAAGATTCCAGACAACCCAATGTCGGGGAGGGAGTTCAGCTTCCTGACAACATGATGAATGAAGTTGTCCTTCAGTCTGCTGGTCCTGGCCTGGAGACTCCTCAGTCTCCTCCCTGATGTCAGCAGACTGAAGAAGCTGTGTGACGGGTGAGTGGGATCACCTGTGATGCAGAGGGCTTTATGGGTGAGATGGGTTTCATAAATGTTACTGGAGGGAGGGGGAAGGGAGACACCAACATTTTTCTCAGCTGCTCTCACTATGCGTTGAAGCGTCTTCCGCACTCACCTGAAGTCACAACAATCTCCTTCATCTTCTCCACGTTCCGAGAGAGATTGTTGTCACTGCACCACCCGGCCACGCAGCTCAAGGAATGTTTGTCAGGACCCAGAGCTTTGCGTGCATTGATCCTGCTAAAAGGATCTCCTCGCGCTGTCCAGGGACAGCAATGTAACCTGGTCGCTGGGAGGAGTTTGTAGTCTTCTGTGCAGTGGTGCTGTTTTGTGCCTCAAACGAGTGAAGGCGGCGTTCAGCTCATTCAGCAGTGTTACGCCCCAGAGTTCTGGGTTCGTTTTTATAGTCATTTTGTTCTGGCATTGCTTGGGGTTTGTGTGTTTTGTTTGTTTTTTTACCAGGTAAGAGTGGCTTCTGTGATTGTTCCGGCAGCTGAGTGTGGTTTCAAACGGCTGATTGGGACTGGAACTCCGCCCACTCATGAGTGGCTGCAGCTGGCTGGGTTATTTAAAAAGCTCAGTTTTGGGATCAGTTTGAGTCTCACTCTGTTCTTGTTTTTGGTTTGGTTTGTACCTTGTGTGTGTAATGTTTGGTTTTCTGACATTTTTTGATTGAAAAAACAGAGAATGGTTAAACTGTTTTGTGTGTTAGTAAACCTAACTTGTGTTCCATTATTTTATGGAACTTGTAGTAGCAGGACGGAGCACTTGTGTGTTTGTGGATTCTTATAATTTGTATGAATTACTTTTTTTGGTTCTCTTTGTTGTTTATAGGAGTTGGGGAGTAGGATTTAGAGCTACCCCGGGGTATACATACCTCACCCGTAGGTAGACTTCTCTGTCTAGAAACACTAGCCTAGACCTCTGCGGACCACCAGCTGTAAGTTTGGTTAGGGTGCCTTGATCGTGTGCTAGATAGGGATTGTATTTATATTTTTTTGTAATTTTTATTGGGGATTAGTATAGGTTAGGGGTAGGGGTCCTTTTGTTTATTTCTTTGTTTTGGTCCGTCTAGCCCTCCCCTTTTCCTAGAAAATTATTATTGTATATTATTTATAATATACCATGGCCAAATAAAAGCTTTGTTTTTTATACGGTATTTGGTGTTTATGTCCTTTTCTTGCACCCGCGATTCCATACTTCCTTTGCTATCGGCATCGGTGGACCCGAGCAGTGGGTTGTCAGGCTCCCCCCTCCCTTCTGGGAGGTAGAACATAACAAATGGGGGCTCGTCCGGGGGATCTTGGCGCCCCGCTGCTCGGACCGCTCTGTGCGGCTCGGTGATTGGGGTGTGGTGTTGGGGTGTGAGATAAGGCATAGTAGTGTTGACTTGTATAGTAGTTGTTATTCTGTCCTGTAGGTTTGTTAGTATTTGTAATTTGTGGTGTTCGTTGAGTAGTGCAGGATTGTAAGCTGGATGAGGTGTGAGCATGGCGGCTACTTCAGCTGTGGCAGGCTTTATTGCGGAGCCCTCATTTGTTTTTCATTGGTTAACCTGCATAAGGTTGATTTGTTAGAGCTCGCGGCTTGGACTACTACACAATATTACAGTTGATAGGCAGGCTCGTAAAGCAAATTTAGTAATGGTGATCAAAAACCATTTATTGACTCTGTCAAAGGGTAGAAGTTATGGCTGTGGAGGACGTGGAACAGAGGTTGAGAGGGAGGACGAGGGTGCCGTAGAAAATCCTCGCCTGCAGCTTGGCGACGGTCGTAGGGGCGTTGTTGTAGTGTGGAAGCTCCGTTGCCGTTCGTATATCCCTCGACGATCTGCCAAGGTATGACGCGGCGTTGTCCTCCTTTGTTCCGCGCGAGGTCTGTAGAGTCGCGATGGCGGTTTTGATAGCTGAAAAGTTCGTGCCCCTTTGTGATGGTCTGGTAAGCTTAGATGTGACACAAAAAGGACAGGGAAGAGCAGATGAGGTATGAGATACAAATTAGAACATTCTAGAGCGAGACAAGGAGGTGCTTCGAATTTCACATTCGGGTGGGGGGTCGCGAAGTAGGCTATGAAGGGTCTGGGGGGGTGCTTCTCCCCGCAGTTGGCAAGCCGAGGTCATTTGATGTGGGTGAGGAATAACGCTTGGCGGTGAGTCCCCATCTGTCGTGAGTCTGAGGTAGATTGCATTACAGTCTTCTGCCTTTGAGTCGGGTAGCTGCCGCCATTACAGTGGCCAAAAAGGTCTGGCGCTCTACTCCTCCAATGTAAAAGCTAAACTGGGAAAGAGCGGTGCCCAGGTAGTGTTGTGGGCCTTCTATCTCTATAGAGGACAGCGATTTACTTTATGATGGGTGGTTAAATGCTACCGTGGCGTGCGTGCCTACAGTGAGCTGGTGGCCAGTAGGTCTTATAGAGCAACAGTTTAGAAACCTACCAAGAAAAGAGCGGTAGTAAAAGATTTGTTGAGCTTTGGGCGCAGGGACAAAGAGTCTGTTGTTCAAGACCACTTGGTGTGTGTGCAGCCAATAAAAACATTGGGGGGGGGGGCTACTTATGAGGCTTTGAGAACGTGCAGATATTGAATTGAAGGGATTTTAAGATCAACCGTACCTGAAAGAATCGTGAATGCAATCTTAGTGAAAGAAGGTGGGTGACAATTGGGTAGCAAGCAGCTGGCGTATCGCTGGCTGCAGAATGAATATGGGGCGCTTATCCAGTCATAAAATGGTGTTTACAGCATCCATTCAAGACAGTACATCCGTCTGTGCAGCCAGTGGTGGGTGGCATCATGATGCTTCAGATCCACCCTGTCTGCTATCTGATATCCGATAGGAAAGAGGATAGGGAATGTTTTTAGATTACGGGCCACCCGTAAAGGCCATTTATCTAACTCAGATTGTGTTTCTTACTTCGAGGAACAAGGGCCGTAAGTGCAGTCGGCGGTCCGATCTTGTCCGTCAGAGTGTTGGTTTAACTCATGCTGTTTTTCTTACCAGGAAGTTAGAAGTGCTATCAAAAGAGGAGAAAGGAGCGAGGTACTTTACAAAGGAAGAAAGCCGCGGACCTGGTGCGAATGCTCCATTTGTGTCTGTAGGGTGTGGTTTCATGGGGCTACAGGGAAAACTGAAGACCAAAAGGGTAATTACAAATGCTTACGTGACGGCTGGATGGCAGCTGCAGTCAGTTTATCGGCTAACAGAATGTGTTGCCATGGTCTGATCAGACATACTGTGGTTCATGCATATACTTTTGCTGTGGTATGTAGAAGGCTAGCCCCATATTTCTGTGCCCTTTAACAGCTGGGTGTAGCTTGTGTGCAATTCTGATTTGATTTTCCGGTGCGGTTGCGCGTGTTGTGGGTGTGGTGCAGACAGTAGGCTATTGCAGTAGAAATGGCTACGGCGATATTGGGCTAGAGAGCAACACCAGTCATTTGGCTAGAGGGTTGTAAGAGTGGCTGGACGGCCAGTACTAGAAGTAATAGTGTAGGGCTAGTTCCGGACCAAGCGTCTAATGTGCTCGTGATAATTATTCGCTGGGTTGCAGATTATACCGCCTCAAGTGTTTCCCTGCATGGGTGGGTTTTTAACCAAGGGCACAGGATCTCACACATGGCAGGGGTGATAATCGAGGTGAGGGGTGGTGTCTGATACGTGTTTTTTGAAACGGGAGTGAAACTGTAGATGTAGAGGGTAACTAGAGCGAGGATATCTTCTTCTGTGGCAGAGCCTCGAGGAGGGGGTGTGATGCGGGGGTTGGATCCCGCAGTTAGGTGATGTGGTTGGTCATACTCCATCACATCAGAGAGAGCCTGATTTAAGATGGCAAAAAGAGGAGGTCAGCCTTAATAAATGCTTTGACATTCAGTGTCACTCTCTTGAAATATGCAAAAGTACAGGAAACTGCTTAGCGCTGGGGGGTGTCTGTGGAGCGCGGTGTTCTAATGCGTAAATGGCATCTGCACATAACACAGTTTAGGACTGGGATAACAGTTTGGTCAGTATAGTTTGTGTCGCAATCACCATAACGGCAGCAGTATTGTCATCTGCTGCTCATAACCCTGGGCATGTTCCGAGCATCTTAGGGTAACTAAAACGATATACAATCAGAGTTTCGCTCACGACATTTCTTGCTCTGGCGCAGGATTAAAATCGGTACATTGTGCTAATACTGTAAATCCTGTCATGTTATGTCGCATACTTGCTAGGGATACAAGTGAACCAACCTGTTCCGTCCAGGTGTGCCACTATCACCGCGATTTCCTGTGATTGGAGAACCTTTGAGGCGGAGTGATTGTTGACTGTATGGTCCATTACCAAAAACTCGTACAGGGTAACACAGTTTCTGCTTACCATTATGTGGCACGCGGGCCACTCGGTATCCCGTAGGAGGCTATTCCTCTCCGGATAATTAGCAGCGAAGACAATTATTAAGAGTCTGTATTAGTTCTTTTCCAACCGTTGGTGCTCCCAAGAGTGAGTCCAGACAGATCAAGGAACTAATTTCATGTCCAAACTGTTTGTCTTGCTGGCGTTAAAACATTGTCCTATATCGCACCAGGTCTCGCAATCTGCTTAGATACGGCCGCCCCAGAGAGGTCAGGGGGCTGTCTGGAACGCTGGCACCAGACGCTTCAAGAAAAACGGCTATGCTGAGGAAGTATTTTGGTATGGAAATGCAGGTGTCTGATGTGGGATGAGGGGGTGCCGCTTTGTTTTGTTTGCTGTTTAGGGAACAGTGCAGGGAAATCGTTGGGGTTGGCAGCTCACTTGCTGACCTTGTGTTCGGACGAGCGCCTCTACTAACACCTAGGGGTCCGTTAAAGTGTTTAGAAGGAGGCGTGTTTTATCTGATGCGCCTAGTAGTACCCCTAAGAATGGTGTTACACTTTGTAAGTCAGATGCGGGAGAGGGCTGCATTCTGCGCTGCATGCTAAGAACTCAGGAGTCTCTCTCTTGCTGCTCAGTCATGGTATGAAAAAACAGTATGATAAACAAGCAAAAGACACCGTGCCCTCGGTTTTGTCCCTGGGGGATCAAGTACTGGGTTTTGTTACCAATCCCCAGGATTCATCACTGTCTGCCAGGTTTTCTGGACCTGTATGTTGTGAGTGCACAAAGTTAGTGATACTAATTATATTATCAAAACACCAGATCGCAGGCACGACTCCTTCTGCGTTCTGTCGATGTCAAATATGCTTAAAAGCTAGCACATGTGCTGCAGGATTCTTTCCGACAACCCCTCTAGTGCTCCGGCTTCAGTCTGGCGGGGGATCTAGGTAATAGGCAGTCTTGGTTGTGCCTGTGCCGACTTATGTGGACCTAGAGGAGAATAATAATGATGGGTTTGGAATTGCCCGTCACTCATTACCACAGTGTCAAACGTCTCTAGTAATTCAGAGATGCTTACAAACTTGCCTTCATTAATGTAAACATTTGGATGGACAGTCAAAATAGAATGATCTTGTGTCTCTAATACATTCTTTTCTTACTGTGTGTCCAAGGATGTACCTAAGAGCACATCTGTTTTGCACGTGCACGGATGGCGTGATTGTAGGCGCAGTACATCTCCTATTCGCCCAACATCCCTATCGGGTAAACACACAAAAAAAACTTGTGACGTGAGTTAATGAAAGGTGAGGTTGAATACTTGTTAAAACATGACATGGCAAAACGTAAGTCACCGTGCTTGGAGCTCCGCCGTGTATGTTAGTTCCGAAACCAGACGCGCACGTCCTCGTTTTTGCACAGACCTACCGTGGCGAGTAAATGCAGTAACTGTGCCGGATTCCTATCCGCTGCCTTAGGATAGATGACTGTATTGACCGGATTGGTTCGGCTGTTTTTTGTAAGTAAACTTGATTTGCCTTAAAGGTTAATTGGCAGAGTGCCCCGAACCCACACGGCTTCGACATTTCGGCCTTTTGTGACCCCTGATAACTTTGTACAGTATAGCAGTTATTGCCCATTTGGGATGCTGTAAGGCACCCGCTAGAACTTTTCAACGTTTGTTAATATTGTGTTTGATGACGTTTCCAACTGTAGCTCAGCTTACCTTGACTGACGTGAGTAATATACTCATCTCACATGTGGCCTGCAACACTTCATCTACGTTGAGATTGCCGATGTTTCCTAGCGTTTGCACCGAAAACTGCACCTTCGTTGTTAACCCTCAACTTGGGCCTTAAATGTGAATCTCGGTAAAGCCTACTGTTCAACATATCCTGGGAAGACAGGTGGGTCGTGGCCAGGTGGACTGTCCTATTGGCTAGCAAGTGTGGTATGCTTATTGCTAGCTATCCTGCTGCCCTCTAAAAGCACGTCGTCAGTTACAGTCGATTTCTTGGAATGGTGGCGTACTACGCTGGGACTTTTTTGTAAAAACCTTTTCAAGCAGATAAGTAGGCAACCGCGCTAACCACCTTGAACTCAGGCATAATCGCATAAAATAACCTTTTAAATGGCGCACCTCCAGAGTAGATAGCTCTGCATGTTCGACGGCAGCAACAGGCACTGAATGCATTTGTAGCGCGTCCACTCGCATTGGGCTAACAGCAGCTCCTTAACTTTGAGCAAACCATTTTTAAGCATCCGGAAGTCAGAACTGCCAGTATAGGTGGGGGCTGGGGCGGTTCTTGGTTTTTAGCGGCAAGATTGACGGAAGGAGCTAGTATCGGGCCGTCCAATTTGTTTTTTTTTTGTGCGCAGCGAAGTTCAATCAATGCCATAGTACACGGTATTCTACCATTGAACAAGATATACGCTTGCTTATAACTATTTATGGCCTTACAGTTCTTTGAGGTATACGTTTGGTTCTAAGTGGTTGTGCCTGTAAGAGTATTCATGCACGATCATAATTCCTCTTACATTCCTCAAAAAGATATGTATCCAATCCAGAACCGCCGAGACACTGGCCATGTCGGTGGGCTGCTGATTCTAACAGGGATACAACATTTGTGATCACTCATGTCAACCGAGGTAACTTCCAACGGTAGTTGCCCAGAGCGGACGTCTTCCCCCCTCCGCCCCACGTGTTTACGCAGGACCTAATTTAGGTGTGCAAAAGGTGCTGATTTGGCACACTTTTGGGGGGGAGCGTGACTTACCTTGGTCCCTCAGAAGAGTCCTGGGTTGCGTTTATAGTACATTTTGTTGAAAGAAAAAAAAAATGTATTTTGCCTATGGGGTTTGTGTGTTTTTGTGTTTTTGTTTGTTTGGTTTTTTACCAAGGTAAGATGCGCTTCTCTGTGATTAGTCTTCCCGGCAGCCACGGAGTGGTGGTTTAAAACGCGCTGATTGGGGACTCTAGCGAATCTCTCCCCACTCATGATGTAGGGTGAGGCTGCCCAGCTGGCATAGGCTAGCTTCTTTAAAAACTCAGTGTTTGGATCAGTTTGACTGCTCTCTTGTTCCTGTTTTTTTTGGTTTGCGTTTGTATACGCTTGTGTGTGTATGTTTGGTTGTTTCTGACAGTTTTTTTACTGATTGGAATATCAACTGAGATAAGCTTAAACTGTTTTGTGTGTAGAAATCCTAATTTGTGTTTCCATTTTTTTTTGGAACTTGTATAGCTAAGCGACGGAGTCACTTTGTGGTGCCTTGTGGATTCTTATTAATTTGTTCTTAATTATTATTTTTTTTTTTTTGGGGGGGGTTCCTTTTGTTGGTTTATTATCAGGGAGTTGGGGGTCTAGGGAGTAGATTTAGAGCTACGCACCGGAACCACGTATACAAAAAAATACATACTCTCACGCCGTAGGTATACTTCTTGTCTAGAAAACACCAGACTAAACCTGGGCGGACCACCAGACTGTAATAGTTTGGTATATGGGCAGCCCGCCTTGATTCGTACTATGGTCGTTAGACTAAGGGTATTGTGCCAGAGAGGATGCAAAGTATATTTATTTTTTTGTTTTTGTAATTTATTTATTTTTTTATTGGGGATAGTATAGTTAGGGGTAGGGGTCCTTTTTGTTTATTTCTTTGTTTTGGTCCGTCTAGCCCTCCCCTTTTCCCAGAAAATTATTATTGTATATTATTTATAATATTACCTGTGGCCAAAATAAAAGCTTTGTTTTTATACGGTATTTGGTGTTTATGTCCCTTTCTTTTTGCACTCGATTCCATACTTCCCCTTTGCTGGCACGAGTGGTGGGCCCGGAGCAGTGGTATGTCAGGCTCCCCTCCCTTCTGGGAG
>NC_056574.1:38954788-38983949 GCF_018340385.1 Cyprinus carpio
CAGTGAAGTGTATATAATGCTTTATATTTCTTCATTCAATTTATTGAATACTCTACTGCACTAAATCACACCTACTGTACATAAAAAACAAAGCACTGTTTGTTTTACCATGTATATTATGTGTATTTTTTAATGGCTAATGTATGCTTTGTTCTTATTTTTTTATGCTTTAAAAGATAACACATAATGACAAAATTTATCTTCCCCATTTTGTATAATGTCTTACATTGTTTATATATATATATATATATATATATATATATATATACACATTATGTTACCTTATAAGGCTTTGTTTTAAAATAAGGAAATTAAATAGTTAGCTGTACTGCTCAGACCAACTTGCAAAAAAGTAAAACCAACATGACAAGAATCATCATAAAAATGTATTGTGATTTCCTGAAAAATTATTTTGAAATTCTATTGTGCACATATTCGCCCACCCCACATGCAAGTTAATCTCAGAAAAAAAAAACACAAATAGTTTGTCTTGGCAATCGTTCAGCAAAATCGGAAGATTTGCGTCTGATCTGGAATGAAATTTCTTCTATGATGACTGTTTCAGTCTGATTGGGGCAGCATAATCAGAATTAACCTTAACACGTCCCCCTCAAACAGTTAGTTTGCTATGAGTGAGATGGAGAGGAGGAGCACTAGGAAGAGACTCAATAACCCCATCCCGGCTATTAATCACTCTGTTTCAGTTGGGAAGTATATGTCACTACACTGAAATAAAGTAAGCAGACGAATTCCAGTTCACACAAACTTTTAATTATCTGAAATTCAATCATGAGACTGCGCATAGAAACCTGATGTGGGAAGTTAAAGAGGATGGGAATGTCATTGGAGCTATCAAATGGTCACCTCCCAGAGGTTTGATTATCACGATTTCAGAAAACTACAGTGTCCAAAACCACATCTTTAGTCCCACTCTTAGCACACTCACCGTACTTTACAGCTATAGATTATCCACACAAATGTCATTTTTAATTGGTGCATTTGTTTCGTTCGGCTCTTTACCAACTGGTTGATGTCAAAAATTCAACATGAAGGGGAAGGGAAAGAAGCAGGAAACTGCCTCTGGCGACGGACGAAAAGTATTGAAGCAAATAATTGTACTCGCGGCATTTCCCATGTCATTTAAGTTTAACACCAACTCACTCACATATTCACTACCTAAGCTTTTTCTAAATTTACTTAAAATGTCACGGTAGTCTATTGACTAGAAATTTTATTAACATGAAAGTTGGTTTTCTTGCTTGTTGAATGAGAATATTGGGAATCAGCAGGTCAAGCAGAGAAGTATATGACAGGCATTATGAAATATTATCAGCCTGGCCACTTGTATAATGTTATTAGTTTTGTGTAAGTCCCCCTTAGTTGAGTCAGAGTCTACTAATGGATGCCGAGTGAGCAGTGTTTTCTCTATGCTGCACTGGAGAGAAAGAAATTATATCCCGCTGCACAGGACAGACACACAATGAGTGTAAAGCAATTGGCCAAACCACTTTATCGAGTTGGAATCAATATAGATAGTTATAACTTTACAACAATATAATACTTTACTGGTTGTGATGAAAAATAGCTCAACAGGAGAGCACACAGACTGATATATTGAAATAAAATGTCATCATGTTTATGAATAGTGGCTGAGTAAGATGGAAAATAATGGAGATGGGACCAACCAGAAACAAAGTAAAAAACTCGGAGACTTTACGTTAAAACACAGGTGAATGGAATGATTTTTAGATAAACTGTACATAATTTCTCGTTGGCATATTTGACAAATATTTGATATAACGGCTATTTTAATAACTGCTTATTTTTCATATCTCGTTATATGATTATAAAGATTGAACTATTTGCGTGAGATTCAAATGATTTTTAATAGGTTCTGGTAAGAACCCAGCACTTAAAAAATTGTTTCTCTCAGGTAACCTTAAATGCCATCTTTCGTACATCAAGGGTCAAATCAAATATAAGTACCACATTATAGTTAAAAGTTACACACTTTTTTGTGTATGTAATAGCGCTGTACAGGTCTGTTATATAGAACGATTTTACTCAGGTGGGCAAAATGTTCACCCAATAGAGAATAGTTGTGTTCAGCAAGAAAAAAAAAAATAAGAGAGAGACATTGATACATTGGAGACAAGTCCAAAAATCTGAGTTGAACTCAAGACTATTATGGAATGATCAGAACATGAGACGTTGCGGGAATCCATGTACAATGCTTTATTTCAAAAGGGTGTGGTCATGAAAAGGGCAATGGTCAGATAAAGTGACAGGTAAACACAGGCAGCGGCAGATGAGGTCTTTCGATCGACGAATAAATATCCCGGGGGCTTGGAACGAGGGGTAAATTCCGATAACATGAGCAAAAGTCCAGACAAAATGTTGCCTTACAGAGTCCAAACAACAAGAACTGAGAGCAAATCTAAGGCAGAGAGCGATAATCAGACCAAAACACTACGAGGCGCGGAGACTAGGACTAGACTAGACCTAGAACTAGGGAATTAACTACCAAGACCTGTGAAAATGCTACGCGACCGTTCCCTTATCTGGTCTTGCTATCCCGGTACTGTTACACTATCGATGTTAAGCCAATATGCACAAACTATACCTTTCGGTCTTGCGAAGTAGGGATGGATGACGCGAAACAGACGTTCCGCCGAGCTTTGCGAGATCCCGAGCGCAATGTTTCGAAACCACGTCCGAAAGCATGATCAAAAACACCCAGTCACGTGCGTTGGATAATGAAGGCCTCAGAAGTGTTTCAACAAGTGTTTCAGACAGGTGGCATGGTGCGCCGAATCACATTTTGATTGACACGGGTCGGTGTACAGACTACTCACAAATTACACAGTGCATCTGTCAACACATCTTGACCTCGTGGGTGTTTGTGAGACACGAGTTTGATTTTGAGATACGGGATATTTGGTGATATAGTGACATTTATAGTGCGATTGTTTCGTTATATTTAGGCTTACATTTAGAATTTAAACATGGACTGATAGGCTAGTAGACGAGACAGAAGTATACATATAGTGACCCCATACTAGAATGCAGAGATAGATAAATATATAGGCTGATAAATTAATAGATAGATACAAATTAGATTTATAGCTAAGTCCTTCCACAGAGTAATTAGATAGATTTTGATATAAATACATCGGCACTCCAGAAGTGAGACATTGTGAGCTTGTTTTATTTTATTAATATTGGCTATTTTGCTGGACCCAAGGTTCAACATTGGTGCACATTTGGCAGCCTTACAAGGAGTACAAGCTGCACGTTATGCGAAAAAAACACAACTAATAAAACAACACAGTTTCAATGGCTCGTTGTCATATGTAATCGTTTCAGATCAACATACTGCATAGTGACGTCACTGTAGGATCTTGTCACTAATGAGACGGTGTTCGGATTGATTTCAGAAGCCTCGAATGTCAAATATGACACATTTGTTTCAACTGTTTCAGCATTGCTTCACGAAGCCTGATCTGCCCAACACAGTGTGTACTCACCATATCCTGTCTACGTGAACTTCTCAAAGGAGGAGGTGGACTACATGTTTTCCTTGATCTTGTGTTGGGTTAAACCATTTCTACTAACAGGAAGGGGACTTAATACCTGCGGATGGTGATGAAGTATCTATTTTGCGTTGAAAACCTATTTTGCTTAGTTTACTGAAAAGATTGCCTTTATCTTTTATGTTATGTATTTTGAAGTTGAATGTGTTGCTAAACGGTTAAAATGAGCTTGTGTTTATTCTTCAACAGGTTTCCCTGGTATTGACGAGGTCAAAATGTGCAGTTGGTATGGTCTTCTGTGTGTAATGAGCCTGTCTAAAGTAGCTTCATAAGCCAGTCTAGAACTGAGGGTTTTTTTAATGTGAATCTTTGTCAAGTTTAGCTCATTTTGGGCGCAAATTTTCCCCCAAATATGGTTACACACACACACACACACACACACACACACACAAACATGCTGAAAGTTATTTGTAAATGCATAACATAAATTAACAGTTTACTGAAGAATATATATAAACTATATAAACAAACATCTGAGGAAAACGTTTCTGCCTTTTTAACCCTCAGTTGTGACTGCCTGCTGAGAGTGACAATTGTTAAAACTGATTACTTTACAAAGTGATGAATGAAAATGAATTTAAAGGAAGTGAACCACACAAGCGCTTGTTTTCTTACATGAAAGGTATGTGTATCCTGTCACTCTAAAAGGGGACAATCCACCCCACATGGTGTCATTAAAAACCCTTGGAGCGGCTACGCGGATACGCGTCTTGAGGCAAACTTCTCAATTAAGACCGAAATAACTGTAAATTACACTTTCATGTTTTGATCGTATGACAAAGTACTTACATCAATCGAAATCCCTGTACAGAGTCTACTTATTTGTATACAAGCATGATACCACAAAAACCTTGTGTGCTTTAAAAAATAAAAGAAAACAAACAGAGGTGCGCGGTCTGCTGCCTTGGCTCTGTGAGGAGCTTTATTTAGAAAACATGTCAGTAAAAAAATGAACTGTAACTCAGTGGATATACTCAACACAGAGCCATGAGAGCTATATCTATAGAAAGGCCTGACATGTCTACTTTCTGCTGCCAAAAACACCAACGTTCTGTGATAAAGTAAATCCATATGAAAACAATGCGATGTCTGTCTTTCACGTTCTCCCTTCCATTATATCTAATGCGGACCACGCGCCCGAGGCGACATGGATATTGTTTATAATCTTGAAGCTTGCGCAGGTAAACGACCCTCATTCAGAGTGCAACAAGAGCAGCGGAGGAGCTGTATCTTCACGTTTTTAATTGTACTGTTCTCTTGTGTAATGGAGAGGAATAAAGACATAATTCAACCTCAATAAGACCGCAGAGAGGAATAAGATTTGGATTACCTCAGAAAGCAGAACGAAGTGGCGTGACACAGCATGAGATAAAAACATGGAGTAAGTCTGTTTTTATTAGGATTTTACTTGTATTCGTTTTTCATAAAACTTTTACTAGTTAGACTTTTTCCAAACTATACTCCAGGACTAAATGAGATAACTCAGGTGAAACCTTATGAAGTTCATTTAAATCATCTCAATGTTTCATACGAGTGCCAGGATGTTTTTTTCTTTTAGTATTATATATATATATTAGATTTTTTTTAGAGGAGCACGATTCACATCGCATGCCATTTGTTCATGCGCTGTTCTATCAGTTAAAGCGGGTTCCGTGAAGTAGCGTGGAAATGTCTTTCACATGTTTTCAGAACGGAGCGGCAGTTAAATCCACAGAGCCGTAGGTCACTGACAAGCTCCGCAATATTCCTGTTCATTAATTGAGATTAATCGACATTCGATTATGAACACGATATTGCTTAGTTTGTAAGTGAACTACGGCTCTGGGTATTAATCTGCGACTCCCGTTTGAAAACAGGTGACAGACATTTACCGCTAATCCGGGCACCGGCTTTACTGATGAGACCCGCATGACAAATGCATGCGATTAATCGTGCAGCCCTAATTTTTTTTATGTTCTATAACATAGACAGCTCTGGTGTAAAATATTTTTAATGTGTTATACCTCCGTTCCATGGGTGGTTGTGCAATCGACGTCTGAGGTAAAAAAACAAAAAACACAAAAGTGTATATCAGTAACCTGTTAATATCACTGACAATAAATGTGCTATGTGTAATGTGTTCTTTTTTCCCTATACATTTATAATCGTACTCATGGACCATCACTAATAAGGTCTAAATGAGAGGCACATGTGTTTTGTGCGAATATACAGTCATGCTCTGTGTTTTATTATAGATAAATAATAACCTGGGGTCACAAGCGATGCCAATGCAACTAAGTAGACCACTCAGGATACTAGTGGCACAACAGCTCGTGAGACCAAAGCACGGCACACCATCCCATCTCTTCCAAGTCTTCATATGTAAATTTATGTCCTTCAGAGCACATATAAACTATATTATACATTTTGGAAAATGCCAGGTATGTGATGTTCATTTTTATAATTTCAACATGACACATGAGCCTGCGTTTATTTGATCCTCACCACAATAACAGTAAAGTTGCACTTGCTAAAGCTACTTTAAAGTTACTATTTAAAATAAATATGCTTTCTATTTGAATATATTTTAAAATTTAATTTATTCCGGTGATCAAAGCTAAATTTTCACATCATTACTCACAGTCTTACTCCAAGGTGTAACAATATACACTATACGATTTAAAAGCGGGGAATCAGTGTATATATAGTATATATACTATATATATATAGAATAGATAATATAATATATTAGATATAATAATATATAGTAAAACCTTTATTTAGCACACAAGGGATGATAAATACAATAATCATGTTAGAATGATGCCTTTACAGTAATTTACATAACATAAAATGAAAATATCTTCAACATTCTTATTATTAGTAGTATTACTAATAATAAGAATAAATAAAAATTTTGAGTAGCAAATCAGAAATATTAGAACTGATTTTCATGAAAGTTTGCTGTGACTGGAGGTAGACTGAATGCTAAAAATTCAGCTTTGTGAAAGTCAGCTTTGATTGGTCATAATAAAACTGTTTAACTGCAATCAGAAGTGAAATCTCAAGTTAATTTTGTGGGGCTAATTAAATATATTTCGAAATAAACTACAAAACCTAACAATATATCAATTATTTTTGTCTCTACTTATTTCTTGTAACTCTTCCCTCTGCTGTCACTCACCTGCCCTGAAAGCCTCATTATGTGGGTCGTGTCTTCTAGGTAGTGAATCACACAAATATTAATGATAGTTGATAGGTTCAAAAAGTATGCCCTTTGAAACAAAAAGTGTCTTAGAAGAGTTTAAATTAATCTCATTGTTTTCCGTGGAGTGAAGTAAACAATTTGATTTTACACATCATTTTGAAGCAAAAAATTCTAGGCTACAAGCTCCAGGTTTTGGACCAGTCTTGTGAACAATAGGTTCTGATGTTGTTTTATTTTTGAACCTTATTTCAGAGACTTCAAAATTGTCAGTTTTTTTACTAACCATTGCATCATAAACGTGTTCTCAAAAAACCAATCATGTACATACATGCTATTTACATATTATGGTAGCCCAGTTTGTAATGATTACAAGTGATATTAGACTTCAGCCTCGATCATGTATCTATTTAGAAGCAACTGAAAAAAGCACAAAAGTCAGGGGATGTCAAACCTTCTCCAGGCCCCCAAAACCCCTAGACTTCAGAGGGTTAAATCACTTACCCCCATATCGTTCCAAAGCTAATATGAAATTCATCATCAGAGTACTCCATCTAAGTTTTACATGACATACCGCCAAGTATGGTGACCCATACTCAGAATTCGTGGCTCTGCATTTTAACCCATATAAAGTGCACACAACACAGACACACACACCGTGAACAACACAAAAACCCCACCCGGAGCAGTGGGCAGCCATTTATGCTGCGGCGCCCCGGGAGCAGTTGGGGGTTCGGTGCCTTGCTCAAGGGCACCTCAGTTGTGGTGTTGCCGGTCCGAGACTCGAACCCACAACCTTAGGGTTAGGAGTCAAACTCTCTAAACCCATTAGAGCTACGACTTACCCACTGCTGCCATCAGACATTTTGCAATCTGGGTTATATGAAGCGACGGGAACACACTTTGTAAGCAAAGAAAAAAAAAAAAATGACTTTATTCAATATTTCTTTTGTCATACAGTCTCCTCTTGTGTCTTTCCATATCACAGGTCACCGTATGCTGTGTATGCTCTTTTGTGTCATCCACGCCACAAGGATGCGCTGTTTCTACGTGTATTTAGCTTTGATTTGAAATAAAACAGCCAACTTGTAAATCCAAAGCGCGCTGCATGGCTCCTGTAGTTGTGACAAGAGTTCTCTCTAATAGCAGCCTTGACACGGCCTGTGAATATAAATGAAATATTAAATAAAACACTATCAACATAAATTAAAGCAATCAAGTAAGGTATTTGCACACTAAAACCGATATCCTCAAAACTGGCATAAATTCACAAAACAAACATAGGAACTTTCACCCACTAACAAATATTTCTGGCTAATTTACCTGAGATTGTTCGGCAGCTTGCCTGCTGTGCTGGTTATTTATCTTCACACACACCTGCCACGCAGGCCACGAGTCTCGCATTGGAGTGATGTCAACTCCCCTACATTTTTGATTCACGCTTATTTTTCGATCAATGACCCGTTATTCTTTATGTAAAAAAAAAAAAAATTGCATTTGTTTTTCGGTTTTGGCGTTATTATTTTACATGTGTTTTTGAAATTTTGATTTATGCTTATTTTTCGATCTGTGACTGCTATACATTTGGCAGGATTCTGATCCCATATTTGTGCAAATTTTCATATAAGCTTAAACGTAAATTCTACTCCTTGTTACCAAGTATGGTAGAACCATCACTCTACCACCAAAGACTGCTTTGTAAGTAATCTTCCTGATGTATCCCAATTCCTTAGCAATATCCAAAACCTCAGAGCAACTTGATGTAACAAAACATATGGACTCGCTCTTTTCTAGCATTTTAGATAAGCAGTTGCTCCTTTATGCTTAAGGAGATTAAGGAAAACACAAACTGACACCGTGGTATACTGAGCAGCCTCCGCACCCTATAGGACAGCAGCCTGGAAAATGGAGCGCAGCTGGAGGAAAACGAAAACGAGAGGTTTTTCGTATTTCTTGGCAGGATAGTAACCTATCCTACAGAAAAGCATTAAAACTACTAGATCTGATTACTTTTCGTCTCTTTTAGAGAAGAAAACAAAACATAACCCCAGGTGTTACGAACCCTGGTTATAAGATGCTTGGTGAGAAAGGGGTCCACAAAATAAAAGGAAACACGTGAGGCAAAAAAGCAATTTAACCATTTATTATATGACTAATAAAATGATTACCCCAAACTCACATCTCTCATTCATCTCAAACTCTCGCACATAACAATAACACAATAAACTATGTCAAAACCAAAAGAATATACTTTTAAACGACTGGCAAATAGATCAACCCAAAAAATCAATACATAGAACCCCAGCTTTCGTCAACGGACTGGCTGGGCAGCCTGTTGTGCACGGAGTTTCACGCCGCATATCTCTTCTGGTTCACATTTCTTAATACTCTAGCAAAAGCCATCAGATCAAAAGGACACAGGTGTGCAGGAGCGGAGCCTAACACTCAGAAGAGAAAAGACTAATCAGATCACAAACCAAATACACACAAATTTCAATTACAATGTTATGGCTACACTCATGCAGCTTAGGCCTAACACTTCTCCCCCTATCAGACTTTTTTTCTTTCTCTTCTCTCTCTCCAGCTTTTACTTCCTTAAAAGGAGGACAAGGAAAAATGATTCTGAAATTATACGGCTGAACTATTTAAGCCCAACGCATCAAAAGCTTATTACACCACGTTGTCAGATCCCCTTTTGTGATGGATCTCTAAATTATACGGCTGAACTATTTAAGCCCAACGCATCAGTCGTTGATTATGGTTATACATTTTTAACTCAGAAATACCAACGATTGTGATCCGTATAAACAACGACTGGACAAGAGCTGGAACCCACCTAAACGTCAAAATGTTGCAGTCAAAATTTAACATAGTTAAAGTTTTAATTTTCAATAGTTGAGTAATTCAAATGATGACGGTTAAACCTTAGCTGAAAAGTATGACACTGGGTGGACCCATTACATCAGCACCTCTCCTGTAGCAGGACAGCTCCTCTTCCAACCGCATTAGCGTCCACCTCAAGCTGGAACGGACGAGTGAGTCACATCTGGGGCAGACAGCCACAGGTGCACTGTATAGAAGAGATTTCACAGAGAGAAATGGCTGCTGGCACTTATAAGTCCTAACGAAACAAGTAACTGTAGGACTACAACAGTTGAGTTAAGGGGGCAACACACGAGTCAAATTTAGCTTTGCAAAAAAACACATACACATAGTAAGTCTATCCACCCAATACCAACACAAATAACCGCAGGAATCTACGCAGTATCTCTCCTCGTAGTAGGTATAGGGGGGGGACTGTAGCTAAGGTACAGCGGCCACTTTTCCATCCAATGGCCGCCTACCTGGACGCATTCCCCATCAGCTTCTCTAAATATGTGACAGAAGCCTTAACAAATTCACATTTCTTGAGGTTTAAATGTTACGGAAGCAGCTGCTAACGTCGAAACACATTGTATAAGGTCAACAGGTGTTCATCCCATGTAGACGAATAAATAACTACATCATCCAAATAAATATTACAATTAGGCACCCCACCTAAGACCATTGACATCAAACGTTAAAACGTTGCTGGGGCGTTTCGCAAGCTTAATGCCATTTGCGTATATTGCAGAAAAGCATCAGGGGTTACAAACGCGGAAACCTCAGAAGCGCGTTCAGTTAGGGGCACCTGCCAATAGCCTTTCAGCAGGTCTAACTTAGTGATAAATTATTCACACACAACACTCCCAAAATAATATCTCAAAAAAGCCATCAATACACGGTAACAGAAAAGCATCAGCCACAGACAACAAAATAAACCACCCTAAAAACAGTCACAAAAAAAGCGAAAAGACCCATCAGCCTTTGGTACCAACACGCGCGGCGAGCTCCATGGACTATGGCTTATAACACTAAACCGAAACCATCAATAAATAAATAACCTCAATCCGTCCTTCATCTCTTAACTCACTAACCTATTGGACAACGATAAGCATGCTGCTTGAGTGGTAATGCACTGCCGACCTCAATGTCATGCTGGATGATATTAGTACCGGGAGGAACGTCATTGAATAAACTCAGAAAACTGGCTATCAGCTTCATTATGTCTCCACGCTGTTCGATTGTCAAATAGGAGAGCTGAGAAGAAAGCAAAGATAAAACTTCTGAGTTTTCAAAACATCCTCCTTTTAAAACTTCCATAGGTACATTTAACCCATCATCAGACCGCATCGGTCGTGTCGGTAGATAAGGTACAAAGTAAGCATATGAAGCACGCCTGGCGTGGTAAAACTCAGTCATCGGTTCGCATGCCCAAACCTCAATCTACTTCTTTCTCTTTTGGTTCAACACGACAGAAATATGGTTTCAACATATTGACGTGACATAAGCAAGTTTTTCGCCTTCTTTCTGGAGTGTATAAGATGTAATCAGTTTCACTCAACTTTTGATCACATAGGAGATGGAAAAACACGCAGAGTGAGTAGACCTAGGAATGGGAAACAGCACTAAAACTTTCTCTCCTGGCAGAAAATTACGCACAACTGCCTTTCGATCAAATCGTTTATTCATTTTCTTTTGTGAAAAAGACAGTGCTTCCTTCGCCAAAGTACAAGCGTCACGCAAGCGCTCACGAGTACGTGATACAAAATCAAGGACGTTAGTCTTCGCGACTGAATCTGTACAAAGGAATTCTTCCTTCAACATCTTTAAAGGTCCCCGGACATTATGCCCGAACACGAGCTCGGACGGACTAAACCCAAGCAAGTCCTGTCGCGCCTCACGCACCGCAAATAAGACTAATGGAACTCCATTGTCCCACTCATTCCCAGTCTCTATACAATACTTGCGCAGCGCAGATTTTAATGTTTGATGCCATCTCTCCAAAGCCCCTTGCGACTCACACTCCAAGAGCTTTTAACGAGTTATGAAACACGCGAGACATGAAACGGGATGGCTTCTGGAACGAGACATGAAATTTGAACCCTGATCAGTTTGAACAGTTTTCGGCAAGCTGAAATTTATAAAAAACTTAATTTAAGCTTTAGTTACAGTCTTAGCCGTTATGTTCCGTAACGGGATGGCTTCTGGAAAACGTGTTACTACGCACATGATTGTCAATAAATACTGACAACCAGACTTAGCACGAGGAAGTGGCCCCACACAATCAACGAGAACACGCTCGAAGGGTTTGCCGACTGCAGGAATAGGACAGAGAGGAGCAAGCGGTACCACCTGATTAGGTTTTCCACTGACCTGACAAATATGGCATGTCTTACAGTGCTTCGTGAAATCAGATTTTTTACCCTGGCCAGAAAAAATGCTGGAGCACCCGGTTATAAGTCTTAGTTATCCCAAGGTGTCCAGACCAAGGATGGTCATGGGCCAGACTTAAAACAAGTGGTCGAAATCTCAACGGTACCACAATTTGATGCACCACATTCCAATCTTCCCGCTGCTCAGCATTTAGCGATCTACTCCACTTACGCATGAGCACATTATTGTTCCAGTAAAACTGTTGGTTACACAACGACGTGGTCTCATTTTCAACACTCGCACAACATTTAATGACGAATCATTTCTCTGAGCTTCAATCAGAATTTCCCGCGAGACGGGCAAATCAGCAGCAAGATCAAAGCAGAAGGATGAACTCAAAGTCATTTCAGATGCGTCTGAAGATTCAGGAAGAATATCATCTTTCAAAATCTTTGAAAAGACAGAATCGCAGAGAATATTACTTTCTTGAAAATCATGCCTCGCTTGTGCTCGCGTCACAACAGCACTAAACACATCTGGCAATTTTTTAGCAAGTACATCAGCCTGCAAATCATTACACGGAACATCAATCACTTGTACTACCGGCATTACCTTACCTCCAGCTATGTCGTTACCCATGATAAGATCAACACCTTTCACAGGTAAAGAGGGACGAACTGCAACCTCAAAACACCCAGATGCCAAATCAGAAGAAACAAACACGATGAAGAGGAACGGGCACAAAACCCATTTCAATACCCTGCACAATCACGCTGGTATTACACGTTGAGTCAGCACAAAAATCCAAAATATCTGATAATATAAACTAACAAGACCTCCACTCTCGACCTTATCAGTTAAGGACACAAAGCCATCAAACATGAAAGGCTGAAAACAGCTATCAGGTGTCGCAGGAGAACCCAAGAAGGATGGTGTGTCAAGAACCCGAGCTATGGGAATTTAGAATAATTTAAATATTAAACAAATAAAATGCTTGTGTGCAATGCAAATAATTCAAAAAAAATTTAAAAATAAAAAAAATAAAAATAATTTAAATATTAAAATGCAAATAAATAAAATAAAACCCTGCAATCAAAAAAACGAAAAAAAAACGAGACGTGGCCTTCTTCGTGGTACGAAATTGCTGTCAATAATTCGCGGTACTTTGTTGTCAATAATGCCTGCGCACCAATCCTGTAGAATTGCAGTTTTCACTGCATCATACTGCACGCTTTCCTCTAACGAGAGATGCACACACCTCGTTTTTACCCTATAGTTTTTCACATTGTAATATTAGTGCCCAAACTTCTCACGGAAGGGTATTCGTTCCAAAGATTTAAAAAACTCTAAAACATCCTTCAACTTCAATCTCACGGAAGGGTGGAACAATAGAGATATTTTTAACCAACTCAAAATGTGCTGGAAACGGCGCCATTACAGAGTCAGCAGTTTTCATCCGAGATAGAATTACTGAATTGATACTCAAAAGAATTACCCTTCAAACTAGATGTTTTAAAAGTAGATGTTTTAGGTACCTCTGGAACAGTCTGCAACTCCAACTCCCACAGTTGCACTTTTGTATCTGCATCAATTCGATACATTTTGATCTGACGCTTCAAATCATCTTGTCTCGCCTGAGCTCTATCCTGAATCTCCCACATTGTAACCAGTGTATAAGCGAAATCCTTTAAGCGTGAATCTGAACGAAACTACCCGGTGGCCGCCTCTGTAGAAAGTGAAAGAGGTTCAAATTTAGGCATTGAAGAAGACAAAGCTACCTCCGCACCAACCCCAGTCAATGGAGTGACTGGATCACTAATCGACACACGTAAGGGAGGACTTCCTGCAGCAGGTGCTGCCAACTCCGCTGCTGCAGCAGGAACAGTCTCCATAGAAGGAAATACCCCCTTATTAGTCAAACTAGTCACTAAACACGCTTAACTTTTAGCGGCTTCTTTCGCGTGTTCTAGAGATAGAAATCTCATAATGTTGAGCAATAAGAAACAAATAATTTTTCCGACATGTCTCTAATACTTCAACACTAGGTTGATCTATAAATTGACTTAACTCAAACGTTGCCATCTTTAGGAAAAAAAAAAAAAAAAAAAGCACAACAACAACATAAGGGATGAGGAATAATCCAAAGCGCTCTCCGGACCTACTTGCCTAACCATCCAATCTAACTATAACCTAACTAATAGTCTTCCAGGGTGTATGGAGTTAAAGAGATTACTCTCTCTCCCCGGAATACCTCAAAAACAACAAACTAAAATAATAAAAGAAAACAATAAAACAGCAAACTATGCGTCAGGACTGGCGCTAAGCACAGCCTACTTTGTGTATCCTCTTTCACAACTTGGGAATCACGTAGGGGATCACCCCAATCCATCCCACGATATCAATTAGATCAGTCAAATTGACCAATCCAACCTTAAAGAAAAAAATGGGGACAAGACCCCATTTGTATTCTGATGAACCCCCAGTTTATAAGATGCTCGGTGAGAAGAGGGGTCCACAACATAAAAGGAAGCGCATAGGCAAAAACGAATTTTAACCATTTTATTATATGACTAATAAATGATTATCAAACTCACATCTCTCATTCATTTCAACTCTCCACATAACAATAACACTTAAACTATGTCAAAACCAAAGAATATACTTAACAAACACTGACAAATAGATCAAAACAAAAAAACATCCAATAGAACATAACAAAGCTTTCATCAGCGGCTGGCTGGGCATCCTGATCGCTGGGGAGTTCACCACCGCATGTCTCATTCTGGTTCACACTTCTCTCTTATATACTCTAGCAGAAGCCATCAGATCAACAGGACACAGGTGTGCGGGGCGGAGCCTAACACTCAGAGAGAAAAGACTAATCAGATCACAAACAAATACACACAAAATACAAATACAACACTCATGCAGCTTAGGCCGTAACACTGGGTATTTATTCAATACAGTGGCTAAATTAATGAAAAATAAAGCATCAACAAGTGTTGAAATTTCCCAACAGCATAGCAGTTATGACTTTATGAACTACTTTACTTCTAAAGGTCGATACTATTAGAGATAAAGAGTTGTAACAATGCCATGGCGTCCAGCTATGAGAATGGCATCAGATAGCATGCTTATATGGATCAGCCCTGAGGAACAGATTCCGCTCTATTCATATCTAAGCTCCTAAAAGAGAGGAGGTGCTTCCAGAAGTCATAGATCCTCTTCTGACTATTATTAATTCATCATTGTCATTTAGATATGTCCCCAACAAACCTTCAAACTGGCTGTTATTAAGCACGGCTCATCAAAAAAAAATACAACCTGACACAAAAGAACTAGTTAATTACAGAATGATCTCAAATCTCCCTTTTCCTGTCAGATACAAGAAAATTTTTCTCTCCCCTCCTGTGATTATATTTAGCTTCTTAAAGAAAAATGGTATCTGTTAGGATTTCCAGATTTAAACGGTATCATAGTACTGGAACTGCTCTCCTTAGAGTTACAAATGGCCTGCTCTTATCATCTGATTGTGGTTGTATCTCTCTAGTGTTACTATTGGATCTCTTAGGCCTTTCGTTTGACATTTTCACTGAACTGTACATTCTTTTGCATAGACTAAAGAAACTTTGAGGTAGCATTAGTGGAAGTAAATTGCTCATGTTTCAAATCGATACTTATATGACATACATCAATTTAGCAGCAGTGAATAAAGAGAGGGTATCATGCTCCCGATCCGCAAAAGTGAATATATAGATTACCTCAAGGAGAAGTACTAAATTTGCGTTACTCTTCCGCGCTTTACATGTTACCCTTAGGGAGATATCATCCAGGACACGGTGTTAGCTTTCTCGCTGTTATGCTGGTGATTCTCAATCTCTCTTTCTTAGTTGGCTAGCCAGAAACATTCAAATTTGAAAAACTAAGCCCGGGAATGCATAATTGATATAAAAACTGGGCGGCCAGTAATTTCTTACTGCTAGAATTCTGAAAAAACAGAGGTGTTAGTTATAGGATTGCTTTGTGACGAGTGGAAGCCGAGGCATTAGGGAACGGGCTGTGAGGCCAGTGGGTGATTTGGGAAATGGCTGACACCTGCTCCCACTCCGCCAGTCTCAGGAGTCCCATGTGGAGGGGGAGATTGGGAGGATACAAAGAGGGCGGCGACAGTGAAGGGGCGAGAGAGGACCAGGCCTGGGTTTTTATTTTGGTGGTTTTGGTTTTGTTTGTTTGTTGTTTCTGTTTTGGGTTTATTTTGTAATTAAAGTTTTATTGGAATGTTAGCGGTTCCTCCTCAGCTCCTTCTTCCCATGATTAAGTGGAGTTTTTATATTGTAACACTGGTGCCAAAACCCGGGAGGAAGGGAGGGATGCGCTGCCGAAGATCCCTCGCCGCTGGGGTGAATCGGCAGTGCCATCAAGCAGGGCGTAGCAGTCTGGCGCCGTGGACGCTCAAGGCAGTGGGCTGGAGTGAGTTGCTGGGGACGGTGGCGAACTTCGCTGCTGGCCGCCCAGCGATGTGGAGAGGCGGCTGCCATCCGTGAGGGAGCGGAGTAAGTCGGGCGCCGTTAAGCCAGGTGGCCAGAGCCTGCTACCATCCGCCAAGAATGGGGAGGAGCAGGGAACGGGGACTCTGCTGACTGTCCGAAACCCGAGGAGCCGTCCGGGCGTCCACCGGGCGGCGGAGGAGTCGTCGTGCCGTCCACTGGGGCCGTCCAGTGCCACCGCCAGGCACCGGTGGAGGAGTTCACACAGCTGGTGGAGGCGAAGCGGCGGCAGCGTGTCTAAGGAACGGAACAATTTTTTTTCTCCTCTCTCCCCTCTCTCGTCTCTGTTGCTCCTCATCCCTTCCGGAGTCTCTCCTGTTCTCACCGCTCGCCTTGTCTGTCTGTCCTTACCCCAGGTTCCCGCAGTTCACCGTGAGCGCCCGGAGTAGAGCGCAGTCTCGGGAGTACCCCCGGCCTCTGCGGGGGTGATGGGGGGAGTGTGGCCAGTGGAGCAGGGCCGAGCCATGGGAAGCGGAGCGAGGCCGTGGTGGAGTGATTTGGGAAAATGAGCAACACCTGCTCCACTCACGGTCTCGAGTCCCACGGAGGAGATTGGGAGGATACAAAGAGAGCTTGGCTTGACAGTGAAGGGCGAGAGAGACCAGGCTGAGTTTTTATTTTGTGGTTTGGTTTTTTTGTTTACGTGTAGCGGCAGTGTTCGCCAGTGAGGGGCTGTCGGCATTGCTTTTTTTGGAAGTTTATTTTGTAATTAAAGTTTTATTGGAATGTTCGCCAGTTCCCGCCTCCTTCTTCCTGTGATTATGGAGTTTTTATATTGTTACAGACCTATAAAACTCTGCATGTAATAACCTAGAACGCTGTCTAAGACTTGATGGCTGCTCTGTCAATTCATCGCGTCATCAGTTAGGAACCTAGGTGTGCTACTTTCCTTAGAAAGCAACGTTTCTAGCATTTGTAAAACTGCATTTTTCCATCTAAAAATATATATAAATTACGACCTATGCTCTCAATGTCAAATGCAGAAATGTTAATCTATCGTTTATGACCTCAAGGTTAGATTATTGTAATGCTTTATTGGATAGTTGTTCCGCTTAATAAACAAACTCAGCTGGTCCAAAATGCAGCAGCTAGAGTTCTTACTAGAACCAGGAATATGACCATATTAGCCCGATTTTTTGCGGTAGGCTTCCTGTTAAACTTCATATAGATTTTAAAATCTTGCTTACACTGCGTTCTCAAAAACTCTATTGAATATCAAAATCAACTTTCGTGCACTGACTTGAATCCGTTTCCTATTGGCGTCTAAACTCTGGAATAACCTACCTAACATTGGTCGGGAGGCAGACACACTCTTGCAGTTTAAATCTAGATTAAAGACCCATCTCTTTAACCTGGTTTACACATAACACACTAATACACTTCTAATATCCAAATCCGTTAAAGGATTTTTAGGCTGCATTAATTAGGTAAACCGGGAACACTTCCCATAACATGACTGATGTACTTGCTACATCGCATTACAGAAGAAGAATAGCATCTCACGCTAATATTAGTCTTTTCTCTCTTAATCTGAGATCACCGTAGCCACCAGATCCAGTCTGTATCCAAGTCAGATTGTCACTGCAGTCACCGGATTCCAGTCGCATTATCCAGCCCAGATGGTGGATCAGCATCTAGAAAAGGACCTCTACGGCCCAGAAAGACAATAGCGGAGACCAAGGACAACTGAGGCCCCAGATCCCCTGTAAAGAGACCTTGTCTCAGACGACCATAGGAAACAGATGACTTCTTCTGCACAATCTGACTTTGCTGCAGCCTAGAATTGAACTGCTGGTTTCATCTGGTCAGGGAGGAACTGGCCCCCGACTGAGCCTGGTTTCTCCCAGTATTTTTCTCCATTCTATCACTGATGGAGTTCTGGTTCCTTGCGGCTGTAAGCCTCTGGCTTGCTTAGTTAGGGGAATTTAGAATTAAATTAAATTAAAATTAAATTAAATTAAATTAAATTAAATTAAATTAGAAAATTAAATTAAATTAAACACTATTTACAGTGATATTGTTGTGACTTGATTGCAAATTATTGCACAGATACTATTTAAACTGAACTGAGCTGCATGATGACATCACTGAATTTAATGATGAACTGCCTTTAACTGTCATTTTTCTTGCATTATTGACACACTGTTTTCCTAATTAATGTTGTTCAGTTGCTTTGATGCAATCTTTTTTGTATAATGTGTTATATAAATAAAGGTGACTTGACTAATAAAGCATCATTTTCACACAATTACTTGAAGAATATCATGTTATGACTTCAAAACAATATTAATATGCTGGGAGATTGAAAACCTGTGCTTTGAACGTTTAGCGATTGCACTATCCAGCTTAATTGGTGTATCTATGGTTGCAGAGATGGTAGGATTTTCGCGTAGCTCACCGGATGGGGATCGTAACTTGAGAGGCAAGGAGCTCTGGTTCGAATTCCCGGTTAATGTGTAAACTATCCGCGTTTGCCAAAAACAGATCAAATCTGCATATAAGAAAGTTCAAAATGGCATGGACTGCATCAACAAATGTTTTTTTTATATATTTTGCATTGTACACACTATCCAGGAAGGTTTAGGATTGGGTTTGGTGTAGGGTAGGGCATATTTTTCCAACACGATAGAGCATTAAACTTTATCTTTTTATAAATAAGCGAGCAGTCCCTGGATATTTGAATTATGAACCGCCCCAATACTACCAAAAAGCAACATAATAAAACACACAGGCAATAAGTAAATATTTTGCAACGTAATAAAAATGTGCCGCAGGTTTCACAAATTGAACCAGTGTTTTAAGCGCCATATCAGTAGCGCCACTCAGTTTGACATTTCTTTTTGAACTGCGGCAAATACGTTGCAGTAAGGGTACGTAAAAATGGTGTTGTGCACCAAAAGTGCACAGAGGTACGTATTTTTATTAGAACCAGTGTTTGAAATTGGGAAACAGCTTAAAGTCCGATCCAAGTAATAGAATCTTTGTACACGTAATATAACACTATGCATTCAGAGCAAAGCCATGTTAAAACACGTTGCCATTTCAAAAATATACTGCATTATGATAGTAGGTGAGTGTGTGAACGCGGAGTGCGGTCGACTCTCATGCACCTCTAGAACGCTTCATCTTTATCCAAGCCTCTGATGTATTTTTTTTCAGAAGTTATGACTGATAAAAATGTCTTTTTTTAAACTCTTTCAATCTAAAGAGGTTCTTCATCTCAAAACCCACTCACACGAGCGATTGCAGTGTTGGGCGTCGTCTGTTGTCGTTGTAGTTGTTCCATCTCTTTAGTTTCTTTCTAACTGTGGAACAGCGGCGACTGTAGAAACATGAATTATGATTGAAAAGATTTGGATTTTGAATGTTGGGAAACGAGTGATGCTGGTTGAGTACAGGAGTTTATTTGAACTGCTGTTGTTAACACTTTTCTTTTATTTATTTAGCACAAAAGGATTGTAGAAATTTATATACCCAACCTTCACTCCTTAAAGAACAACAATATTTCATTTTTAGCAGAGGCACATAATGTTGATGCTCACACTGATTCACATTCAAACAGTCATTTCTAATCTAAAGACACGATTAATACATGAAACTCAATATAAAAGAAAGAAGTAGCCACAGCAACTTCAGAGGTCCTTAAATCACAAAAAAACCCACACTCTTAATTTATATTTTTTCATGATAAAATAGATGGAAAACAGTATAAATGTATATCTAATGATGAGTACATATGATGCCCTTTGACCCCTCACAAAATTCTGAAATTAGTAAATAACAGTTTGTAAACACAAAGCATGCATTTACAGTGATTATGGGGCTCTGTACATGGAGCAAACAAACCCACAGGAATCACACTGATGCATCAACAGAAATCCATCTACCCGGAGAAAAACAGACCCTCAACAGAACAAATCAGACCATTTACAGCTCAATAACAGCTTACTGCAGAATATATTTAAACTAAATTAACAAACATCTGAACAAAAGATTTCTACCTTTTTAACCCTAAAGTGTCTACTGAAATTACTGTGTGTAAAATGATTACTTTACAAAGTGACGAATGAAAATGAAGTTAAATGAAGTGAACACACAAACACTTGTTTTCTTACATGAAAGCTCTGTGTATCCTTTCACTCTTAATCAGGGGTGATTCCAGGTTTTTCATTTTATGGGAGTGTTTCATATATATATATATATATATATATATTCAAATGAAAATGGCAACATCGTTTTATAAAGTATGTGTTTATATGTGCTTCATTTTCTCTGGAGGAAACACGCAGCTATGGTGTGATGAGGGGTTGAAGGCACTGAAATACATTTGGAAACCGATTGGCTCCCCCATGATATTTTGTAAACTGTATTTATGAGCAAAGAAACTGCACATATGATTTATAACAATCTATTAATAAAACACACACCTTGTCCTCTGTTTCTCTCGCTCTGTTCCTGAGCTGAGGTCTGTATTGAAGAACACGCTGAAGACGGGGGAGGAGCGTCCGATCGAAGTTGTCTGGCCGCCGTTTTCAGATGAAATTTAAAAAAGGGTTGTGGCGATCACAAATTTGTGTACAGTTTATGTAATCTTAAAATTTTAGGGGGGCTGAGTGGTCATTTTAGGGGGGCTATAGCTCCCCTGAAAATGGCCTAGCGACGCCCATGCTCTTAAAATCTGCTGCAGATGAAGTTGAGTTTGTCAGTTTCAGGACGGCTGATCCAGCGCTGATCTCCTCCAGACTGAACTGCTCCAGATCCTCACTGTGTGTTTCACAGTCCTCCTCCTCTGATGTACCGTTCCCCATGGAGCCCAGTTCTGATAGCACACCTTCTCGCTCTCTTCACACTCACCCAGAACCAGATGCCCACAGTGGCAGGAGTGACCGTAAACCCCAAGCCCACCTCCTGCAGTAGTGACGCCAGTTTAAAAAGCAACGTTCAATGCAGCCCTCACGCTGAATATCGTCTTCTGATACTAACGGCGAGACCGAGATCCACATGATTCTGTCTGGCAGTATCTCAAGCTTCAGACCACGGTCAGATTCTCTCTGGATGCACATATCAGTTTACTCTGGAAACGCAAACAAAGCCACAAGCAGAAAACTAGAGAGAGACTGATCAAAAAACAACATGCAGAAACAAAGCACTGGGGCTGATTGAATTTGTCATGTCAGACGCATGTAGCAGCGAACTTGTAGGAGATCTGGAGGTGATGATGGAGTGTGTGTGTTTTGTGAGGATCTAGCTCACCTTCACTGACACACAAAAGGAACTGGTAGTTGGTGCAAGAGACACCGTCAATCCATTGTCCCTGTAGAGCGTCTCTGATTAATAAACAGCTGTGTACAGTCTTACATGTATGCTCCAGCATTATTAGGTTCAGCAGACAATCCAGTAACTATGACTGAGGATTTACTATCATGGCTGAGTTACTCTGACCTGAGCAACTGCCATGATCTCAACTAGGAACAGAACGCGATCCAGCAGACCTATGATCCAGATTTATTATTATCACGTAAGTATGATCGTTCTTAACCTCTGCTAATTCATTTATCATCCTGGTTTCTCACGAAAATCTGACCAGGGAGGCAGTGTGATTTCGTCTGCTTCAGTATCTCTGAGCGTCTCTTCTCACAATTCTGTCATCTGATTGAAAATAAGACGACGTCCGTGTGTTTTTGCAATTAAAGACAAAACAAAATGACAATGATTCATGAATCAGTTTGTTCATTATTATTATGGCTGCATTATGGTTTTAGGGATGTGAACAGGAGCAGCGGTGGAAGAAAGACATCAAAACACACACCTACGATTCAAAGCTTGAGGAGTACCTGCCTTCTTAACAGCTGGTGATATATTGAATGTGTGTGTTCAGGATTATTTTAAAGAGGGCTAACCAATGACAAGTAAATCACTGGGGAGAACATTGTGATGATTTTAATGACAGTGACAATGCACATCTATTCATGGCATTATGAATAACTTGGTAAGGTCCACGGCAATTGGTCCCCCTACGAAGTTTATCCAAACAGAGGATGAAGGTTTTTTTTTTGTTTTGCCATGGTTCCAGGAGGCGCATCGTAGTAGATACACAATTATTTTCTGTGCTCAAAGATATTAAATTTCAGTTGAATTGTAATCTAACTCGATTTTGTTATTAGCTCAGATGTAGGTTAGAATACCAATTTGTTATCTGATTTAATTTTTATTATTTATCTAGATACCCGATTGTTCTATTTAACACTTTACTGTTATTGCACTCTTTCATACAGTTCTCAGTGCCGCACAGCATCCTTGAATCCGTGGCTCATGAATTATGCTTGCCCACGATCACAAACTTGTCCAGTACGATCAATAATCAGAGGTCATAATTACTATTTAATTTACTGCTTCATGCTTGTCATTTTTTAAAAAGTGTGTTCTTGTTTAGAGGGTAGGATGCCTCCCTACAGGATCACTTTACCGTAACTTACTTAGTTGAAGCTCAAAACAATAATCAGAGGTTATGGCTAGCACTATGAAATACTGTATGAACGCTTATACTTTAATAGTGTTTATCTAACCCCCAATAAGTTTGATCTAACTGTATAACAACTTGAATAAAGGAATCTGAGACAATAACCAGAGGTTATGGCTAGTACTACTGAAGTAATGCCCAAATGAAACCATGCGTACCAATACTCCTCATAGTATTTTGTATAGCCCCCATAGATTAAATCAACTGTTATAACAAACTTAAAGTCAAGCAGTTAATCAGGAATCTACGATTCTCTGACACGCCTGCTGTGCCTCATGCTCCATCTAAATAACCCTGAGATCTAGTGTGTACTTAAACCTTAGATGAAGATGCCAATAGATTTGCGGTAAACAAAGGATACTTCATATCTACTAAAGTAAATAATTTCAAAGTCAGAATAGAATCAAACGTAACTGGTTTTTATTATCTGTAGGGGCATCTGTCCCTGACGGGCAAATACTGTATTATGCCAATTACAATCATAGACCATTAAGAGTTATCAAATCAATCATTACAAGCACCATCAAGTTCTCAAGATTAATTTATGAGTAAAGAGATGCATACCTAACTTAAGAAAAATACATAGCATGAAGTGTAATGGACACCGACTCCGGGCTCATCTGGCTACGCAGCAGGAGAAGGCGGCATAAATCTTCTCTTGCAACACAACACGATTCAGGCTTAAGCACTCAGACCAAGACAAATATCTCCCAAAAGCAAGACAGGAGCTAACGATTGGAATTTGCATTGATTAAATCCTAGCTGTGGAGAGTTTACAGGTTTTGGGGGACAGATGGTGTGATTTGCATGAAAGACACTGGGAAAAAAGACACACCCTCTACAGTGAGCTCAAAAATCTCTAACTTTTAGGAATCTGTATTACCTTTCTAGTCTACTTGTAAGATTGAGACGACCATACCAGTCAACTTGAGACAACTCAAGATGATTCAAACATGACTGTGAATATCACTTGCATGTATTTACGACATTATATGATTCTGTTGAGCATTCTGAGTGAGGGAGGTGGTGTGAGGGAAAGAAGATGAATGAAAGGAAAGGTGAGAAGGTACTTTTCTCACATCCTCTCTCAGTTGAAATGTGGATTACAGATGCCATGTATGTTAATATCACCTGTGGTGGTGTGGGTGTCTGGCAAATCCAAAATCAACAAACATCTTAGATCAAAGTGTCCTGAGGTTCTTCAAGTCTTAACACTTGACTCAGACACACATAGACGCGGATGAGAGAAACAACAAAGGAATTTGTTACAACCGCAAATAAATAAGCTAGTTAACTAATGCTCATATAAACATTTATAGGGGTGTGAGCAAGACACTTAGCCCACAAGACGAGACACGAGACTGGGTTCACTAGAACGAGACGAGTATTTTTAGACTTTTTTAAAGAAATCCTCAAGTACTAAATATATAGGGGTAACATAGTCTTTTATTCAACTGGAAACACACAGCCAAATGCTAAAAGAATATGTAGAAGCATTTTGAAAGCAACTTGTGCTTTATGAATTCACACAACACACAGTCCCTATACCCGTCTAGTATATATCTACATAATAAATATATCTTTCCGCTAGTTATATGCCGCAATAAGCATGTAAACTAGAGGGCTGCCAGCACGTTCTAGATAACAAGTTGTCTGTAGACGATCATGTGTTAATATATATCATTTAGAGATGCACAAATCCAAATCTCTAATCCTTCAACCACCAACATTCGGAAGAAAAAGGATTAGAAAACTAAACACATAAATAAATATACTTTACTAGTGGGTTTTGACTAAAATCGTTCATACACGTAGAGCACGCTTAAGTCTTTAACAAAATGATATGGTAATTTGCAAGCTACCTACGAATAAATAAAATAAATGGAAGGAGTCACTGGTTCTTACTCAATTGAATAAAGTCTTGTTTGGTGTCACTATTGGAATCTCCCTGAATGAATGATTCATGACAAATCCTTTTTTTAAACGGGCAGCGTCTCCCACCTGCTGGAGGAAGAGTGTAAGCGTTACATACACACACGTTTAATAATTTTGGTTTTTGGGCACTCTGTAGAGAAGAAGTGTTTTCTACCCAACACTATAAAACTTTTCTCCCAGTCTTATTTTATTAATGTTTGTACACAGAAATATGTGTGGGTGAAAAGACTTTTTGTGGTTGCTCTTTCTGGATCATCAGCAGCATGATGATTCCTTAGCATGGCAGCGACAAAAGCGCAACGTCGTTGATCACGCACACTGCGATGTGAAACAGGTTGAATAATAGACACAGCTGAATCTTGTCTTTTCAGGAATAAGATTGCTTGTGCGTTTTGAATTCAGATCGCAATCTTTAATTGATTAGGCGTGTTAGCTCTACATGTAAACTACAGAATTGTTTTGCGAGGATATCGTCCACGTTCTCGCGAGACCCACTGGCATCTTGCGCAGATTCTCGTCATCTCATCAAGCCTATTAAGTATTCACTGAATTAAAGTTAATTATTGAAACATTTTTCACGGATGATCCGCTTGTACACTAGAGCGTGAGAGACGTCAGTTGTGACAATGAGTTGATGAATTAATCTATTTCTCATTTCTTATATGTAGACTTAAAACAAGCTTTAAATAAACTATCCCCTCTACCACCATCAAATGGTCACGCGCTTGTAAACAATATGTACAATTTAAAGACTAAAGTAATTCTAATAACATATTTATAATATCCCGATGATGAACGTTCCTACAACCACACAGAAGCCTTGACAAACTATGCAAACCAACTAATCCAACTAACGCTAACTTACGTGTAGGTGTCCACAACAAGGCACCTCATGGTGTTTGAAACTTCACTAATCAAACACAGGTCTGTTTCTGAACACAAACACGCCAAAAGAGTCAGACGTGACATGTGCGGCTAGAATCTTAATCATTTCGCCCTGAACTCGTACATGCTAGGATTGCATAGATTATGCGTTATAATTAACGTAACAACTAAATCCATGCACCATTTTTTTATGCGAATAGTTAACAGCATATTCCATTCCAGGACACGAATTTACCCCATAGGGACTTTGCAAAAGACCCAAGTTAGATTTTTTTTTTACGCGTCTGTGTATATATCAGAACTTGACACAGAGAAACGAACGTGTGGACAAGCTATACGTCACTTCTATATTCACAATCAAATTAAACATAGGGGTTAGTTATTAATGATACTCTGAAATATTATTAATAATGAATGGTTGTTGATTTCCTATTTGTTTACTTTAAATTTATTGTGGTACTCAACATGTTTGGTTGGTAAAATACAATGTAAATTCAAATCAGAGAGTCCGCCGTTTCTGTAATGTTGTAGTCTTCTTGAGTCTATAAGGTACCAATTAAAATAATCCAGTAACCGTGTGTTGGAAAAGGGGTTCGGCTAAAAGAAAATTTTGGTTAGCTCATACTTGTATACGTACTGTATTGACTGTGTGAAATTAGAATGCATAAAGAAGAACAAAATACCATTTTCCTTTTCCATTCTACTAAACTAGACTAAATGGTCATCAGTTTTTCAACTCCGTCGACTATAACACTGTTCGAAGACTAAAAAAAAAAAAAAAAAAAAAAGAGATGAACATGATAAAAAGAATCAAAACTAAAATGACAGCTTCAACAAAGACTAGACTAAAACTAAAAATCAAAACAGGGCCCGCAAAAACACACTAACGAATCCAAATAAAACACAAACACTCACCAACGAGAAGATGAATGAAATAAGAGGTTGCTCCATTTCTGAGGAAGATAAGAAAGTAAAAACATTTTAATTAAAAAACAGGACAATTCACATTCATTTCAGATAATATTACATCTCAGTCTAATTCTAGTTAAAGAATGAGATGTGAGTTGTTTCTTACTTTTAGAGGTGTGTTTTTCTTGTTCGGGGGCTGATGTTTCTGTCTGCAGCTTTATAAACTATATGATGATTATATCATCTCATCAGTCGGTTGTTATTGCTCTAAAAGTTAATTTTCATATTTCACTTCCTCTCTGTTTGTTTGTGTGTATTTGTCCATCTCTTTCCACTTATTTGAATATTAACATCTAAATGCTCAGAATCCGGCAGAAAGGAATAAAGGTTCGAATCAAACAATTATGTACACGTGCTTTTATTTTATAATATATACAGTATTTTTAACATTCACAAGTAAGCACATGCTTGAATAGGTCACATGCCATTTGTATCTGGTGCTGAAACGAACACTCAACTACTGAGGTGATTAATGGTGGTTGAGTTAATTAGTGAAGACAGGTGATACTGGTTACTGAGGCGCTTTAAAAACCCTCGTTTGAGGAGCTTTAGACAAAGAGAAAGAAACGTGTGAGATGAAGGAATGGGAGTGTGATTCTTGAAGGCGAGAGATATGTCAAGAGATGGATTTAGAGTGATAGAAGACAAATTGAAGAGAAAAGGTTATTTCTTCTTTTTTGAGTTGAATCATTGTTACTTTTTAGAGGTCTTCTCTTTGTGAAAATTCTTATTTTGTTTTTGTTTCATTCTCCTGGGGCCTCATTTATAAAACTTCGCGTGGAATTTCATCCTTAAAGTGTGCGTACGCACATAAGGCAGAATTTGCGTACGCACAAAAGTTTTCAGATTTATAAAACCATGCGAGACGCCAGAACCTGCGCAAAAATCCCTTTATAAATCCCAGTCAGGGGAAGATTGTGCGTGCGTGCATCTCCACCCCGACTCCTCCCCGAAATCACCATATATGGAGCTTACAACGCCTTGTTTTACTATGCATAACCTCATCTGCATGTCATTTCCATGCATATTCTCATGCACGTGACACTATGTTTAACACTGAGACATTAAGGAAATATGAGATGGGGACTATAACGCCATTTGTGCCATACACATTAATTTTTATTGCTAAAAATTATCCAGTATCCTTGTTATGTTTAATAATATATATGAAAATATCCATAAACACAAGATGGTTTAAAGTTGTTTTCATATATATTTTAGAATAGAGTTGATCTCATTCTTTTCCACTGGCCAAATAGTATTTCAATTGTTTTTAAAAAAATCAAATTAAATATATGCAGTTTTGCTGATGAACATCGTTTAGCTTTTTTTAGTGGAAACCGATAAGTCCATATTTATTGCAGTGTAAACACAATTGTCTGATTCGGCTTGTCACTGACAAAGTATTTTAAAAAGGAAAGGTAAAAATCTTACCGTTTTCTCCTAGTTATATCCTTCAAACATAGTGGTATTTTTCATTATGTTGTTAAGATGCCTTCACACGACATCAACACCTCCATGCAGCTGAGGTTGAACAGAAAGCTATTATCATTGGTCCTATACCGGACAATGGACTGTTCGACCACTGAATACAGCAGTGTCCATCATAATATCGAAATAAGTGGGCATCATTGATCATTGTTCGCACTACAATATTTCTCATAACGTGATCTGTAGTTTAGTTTAAAGATGAATTATTACTCCTCGCTGTCGTTAAAACAACATACCACAGGAATTTTTTTTAGCCTATTGTTAAAAAAATTATGTAATTAAGTTTTTTGTAAAATTATGTAATTTCAGTGTTTATATCCATTAATGCGAGTGGAGCATTAAATGTAAATGTGTATATCGAGATGAAAACAGAGTTTAAAATCGCTGTTTGCTTAATTACTTTTCTCACTCCAGGAAAAAGAAGTGCGTACGCATGGTCTAGAATGTCCGTACGGTGCGTTAATATTTACGCCAAGTTTATTTTTTATAAATCCCGATATGTGCGTGAAAAATGTTTCTATGCCCATTTTGTGCGTACGCAACGTTTATACATCAGGCCCCAGGTGTTTATGGTTTCTTTGTTTATAAAGCATGAATATGTTTGCATGTATACACATCCTCATTTGCTTATGTCTTCACCTCATTTAGACATTCAGGCTGGACAATATTTACATCTCTGATATGAAACAGGAGGATAATCTGTGGGTGTTATTGTATTTCAGTGAGACTTTCGAGTGAGACATTTCTGACCGACTTTTACATACAAAGATGGAGCCAGAATTATTATTTTTTGGTTCAACTG